>NC_056740.1:446273871-446293871 GCF_019279795.1 Protopterus annectens
ATATATATATATATATATATATATATATATAAAGCCAAAAACCTTGGTGCACGTATTAAAGTAGTGCTCGGACCGACCATACATCCAAAAAACACAATTAGTCCAGCACACAGCTAAACAAAGCTTTCATGACTGTACATACACCTATTCCAGGTAGAAAAATGAGTCTGGAACATGGCATGCTTAATAGCTTCTTTTTACTCTGCCATCATCATAACAGTTATGATGATAGCAGAGTAAAAAGAAGCTATTAAGCATGCTTAAGTGTCTCCAGACTCATTTTTCTACCTGGAATAGGTGTATGTACGGTCGTGGAAGCTTTGTTTAGCTGTGTGCTGGACTAATTGTGTTTTTTGGATATATATATATATATATATATATATATATATATATATATATATATATATATATATATATATATATATATATATATATATATATATGTATATATATATATATATATATATATATATATATATATATATAGATATATGTGTGTGTGTGTGTGTGGGTCTACGTTTCTAAATTGAAAGTACGGTTCATCGAACTGCACTTCCTCGAACGCACTTCCGCAAAAGTGCATTCAATCGAAAATGCACTTTCGCGGAATAAAAAAATAAAAACTAACTAAAAAAAAACATATACACTTCACCCCCCACACCCCCCTACTTTAATATTCTCACTCTGAGATCGCACTACAGTGGGGAAAAGGGAATATTCCCTTATCCCCACTATACTACGATCTCAACAAGACTTTCCTTAGTTGTACATCAACAGTATACGTTGATGTAAAACTAATGCTACATGCAAAGGGCATGTTTTTTTGTTTACTTTAGTGAAAGTGCATTTTCAACAAAATGCACTTTTGCTAAAGTAAGCTAAAGTAATTTCAACAAAGTATGGTTTGATGAACCGTACTGTTGATAAAACAAATAGGACCCATATATATATATATATATATATATATATATATATATATATATATATATATATATATATATATATATATAGAGAGAGAGAGAGAGAGAGAGATAGATAGAGGAGTATCTGAGTTTGTTGATTGCATATGTGGCTGACAGCTGTTCAGTCGACGGCAGTTCGTTGACAGGTGTGCAAGAGTGCACCCTTTCTGGGGTTGCAGAATATGCCCTTACCCAATTTTATACAGTCTTGGAGTTAGCAGGGGCTATGGGTGGAGGCTTGCCCCCCTGCAAAAAACAATGCTTTGTCATTTGTTAAGTCTTAGATTTTCCATGTGCCAAGGTTCTTTTGCACCCTGTGAAAAAAAAATTCTTATTTTTTAGTCTTAGATTTTGTATGTGCTGAGGTTATTTCTCAGTGTTTGTGACTTATGAGATTGATGTTTTTTTGGTTGACTTTATATGTTTTCGATCATGTATAGTATATCAACAATCACCGCTAAGCTATGCCAGTTTGTGTCAGTCCCCTGTTTTTAACTCTGCTGAGTCAGGCTGATTGTCAACAAATTGGAAATGCAGACACTAACCAAAATAAATTAGAAATTGCGTTAAGACACTGAATGTAGCAACAAATCGCAGCAGGTTGTGGAATTCATTGATATCTGCTGTTAGCAACCATTGTTTTATTGGTAAGACGTCATTTAATGGTGTTTTATGGGCTAATCAATGACAACATTGGGAATGTGTAAGGTGCCGTTTGCATTGATGTATGCGTGTGTTAAGGTTTTTTTATCTGATGTTCACTCTGAAATGTGAACAACAATATATAACTGATTTGAATTGCATTAACCTAAGCAATACCACAACCTAACAGGTATCAAAGTATTCCCATTTAACAACTGAGGTACAGGCATACACGACACATAAAAGTAATGCTGCTTTTGCTATACTTTTGCAATTGCTATTATGTATTTACATGAATACATTACTATTCTACAGTATAGTGTCATGTTTGGGAAAGTGGTTCATACTTGGGTCAATATTTAATAATAGATTACATTGTGCAGCAGTGACATGGGTGACAGAGGGCAAACAACTGCAGTAGTGACTTTGCATATATGAAACATGCAGAGTCATGTGTAGGGGGCTGGTTTAACTGTTACACAAGAATTACTTGCTGATTCAGCTTTAGTCCTTTGGAGAACCACATCCTCAATACTCTGAGGATATATCAGTGGTGGCTGGTGACTTCAAATCAAAGGGGGGCTGCAGGAGACAGCTGAATGGGTGGGGTCAATGGGGTGGGTGTGGCCAACTAGAAAGGGGAGGAGCTATGCTCAAAACCACAAAAACTGTAACTTTAATTAAATACTCTGCCCTGGGTGCCAAACCATCTTTATGAGAGTCCAATCAAGACAAAATGAAGTATAGAAGAAAAACATATTTCAATCCATTGGCTGCATGACAGCTTACTTAATATCTAGATGGAAACAAAAAGGTTGTGAGGCATGAAAAAAATAAATTCATTTTTAAATACATTACTGGAATGCTAGTCAAAATCAAGTATAAGAAAAACAAGCAGCACTCAACTCAAACCACTTCTCCTTGCACTGCAGTTCTAGTTATAGTTTATATTCAGCTTTATTAAAGTACCAAGTAACATGCTGAAAGTAGCAATCTCTGTGATACCCCCACTTGTAACACTGCTTCTTATCCAAAAAAGACCTGCTGCCTGACAACAAATATCTACTTGCTTCATGGGGAAAACATGATGAAAGTAAAAAATGAAAAGCAAACAGGAAACAGGCTCAAGATAAATTGCTTAAAGGATTACTGCACAGGATATGGACCACACATGATAGATTGGCATTCTGTTTAGTTTGCAGGTAAAGCCTGTAATGAGCTCTTAAAATAATGTAATCCTGTCCTTTATTACGAATGCTGTCATATGTATTTCAATACCCAAGGCTTATATGTTATCTAGTTATGTAAGTATTCTCTGCATGGCAACAACAGAAAGGCTTTCAATGTTGGCAATTCTTTAACAGTATGCTTATTAAAACTTACTTGCATCTTACAATCTCAGACAAGCTTACCAGCTGGTCATTAAAGCACTGCTACTTAAACACAGAGCAACAGTTACTTTCTGAATAATAATAAGCATAAATCAACAGTATAAAAATATGACAGAAACCAGAACATTCTGCAAAATCAAGGACAGATGAAAAGCCATTGTAGTACTTGTGTCTACCTTGGATGGGGGGATATTCTGCACATTTACACTGCATAACTGCTCCTTGCCTTGTTTGGACACATCCAGAGTCACTACATGGTGGAGTGGGGTGCCACAAGTATGTCATAATTTGAAATGTCTCTGGCTGACTGTGATGGCCCTGACACATTTGTCCTACCTCTCAACCTCAGAGCAAGAAATCTGGACAAAGCCATATATAGAAGTGGGACAAAGGCCCAAAAATAAGGACAATTTTTAAATATTGCTCTTATAAACTTAGAAAGATAATAGATTAGTAGGTCTTGCATTAGTATGAATTTTCTGAAGGATATGACATCTGAAAAGTAAATGTCTTTTATTATTTTCTAACTTCAGTCTTTAATGATTTGCCACTAATTTGCCAAAAAAAACCCACAATTGTATGAAAAATGGACCAAAAATGTGATTCAAAAATATAAAATAACCACACAATACAGCTGGGAACCCGTCAAAGAAGGGACATTTTTTAATATTAGTACTGCTAACTTGAGCAGCTGACAAAATAAAAGAATCTACATTCATTTCTGAAGTAAAAGTACTCTATAACTGATTATTACAGTTATTTCTTAATTGTAAACCCTCCATGTTTTCTTGCAAAATTGCCATTTTGCGGAGGGATTATTAGGGGAAGAGCAACATTTTGAGCCAAAATTGGGGACAGTTGAGAGGTTTGGATATGCCTAATTCTATAAAGCATTTTATTTGCATGTACCTCTCAACCTGTTAATGCAGGAAATCTGGACAAGGCCAAATATATGGGGGGAACATATAAACAGTACTAAAAATTGCACTTGTATAAACTGAGACAGTTGATCAAATAGCAGGTCTTGCTCTAGCATGCATTTTTCTGAAGGTTATGAAGTCTGAAACTCAGTGTCTGTCATTATTTAGTGACTTCATTCCTAAATGATTTGACAGAAAACCACAAATTTTATGAGGAACAAACGAAAAATAAGAAGCAAAAATCTATTCATTCTGCAAAAATCTGGACAGTTGAGCGGAATAGTTCAGCCGGGGCTGTCTTTGATTTTGCTGCCCTTCCCCCCTCACAAAATCATAGTCGAATGGAGCTTCCCCCCTACAGCCATTCCAGTGAACCATTACCTTACTATTTCACCCCATTTACCATAAACACTAATGTGCATATGCTTTACTTCTGCGATGATTTGGACTTCATTTAAAAGTTTTATTTTGCATTTTACAGCGCAAACACTAATAGATATCATATCTGCTAAACAAAGCAAAGCAGTCTCACAATGAGAACAGACTTAGCATTAAAACTCCTCTGCCCTTGAAAACTCACAATCACTGAAACAGCATTGAAACCCACATTCAAAGAAAATACATTTTGCCAGTGGCAGATTAACTTTAGGTTTGGGCTGTTTTCAAATCACAGGCCCCTTGCACACAAAACATACACATGCTCTTTCATACACCTTCCTGATTGTATTAAATTACATCCCTTGAACAATACAGTACATTTTTAGAGGGTGTTTTAAATTTGTTTTGAAAATTTTTTCAGTAAACAATTAAACAAAATGCATGCACCAGTAATGACAAAACTGCCCAATTCAGAACATTTCCATCATAAAAGTCTACTCAAACTTCTACAGTCCACCAGTATCAGTACATGTGCACAATCTCTGAAGAAGTAAAAGTCATCTAAATAATTCCACATTAAAGAGATCTGTAACTAATGAAGAGGTTGCTGCTAGCAAACAACTTTGTATTTCATTGTTTCATCTACAAATAAAGTGCCTGTTACCCTTGAGGAATAAATTGCCTATCTTACACTAAAAAATGATAAGCTAGCAATATTGCAATAGGGAATGGATGGCAAACTGATAACAGGTTCATAGTTACTAGGTATCTTCGCCAAAAAGGAGTGCAGCATCCACCCCTTTTGCAACACAGTACTGAATCAGCAATGCATCTATCTACTGTGGGAGTAGAACCCACAGCCTTCTGCATCAAAAGCAAGTATACTACCTGTTGTGCTATTAACAATGCAAGCAGACTCAGCATAAGCAGCACTAAACTTTTGCCCCCCTGCAGCTCTCAGCTCCTTGTAAAATCTACTCACTCAGTTGTATCTCTGAACTTTGCAGCACAAAGAAATCTGGAAAAAGCCAAAGTTTATTGTTGGGGGGACAAAAGCCCAAAAACCAGGGACACATTTTAAACATTGCTTGTATAATGTTGGAAAGTTTCTAGAATAAAATGCTGTGCTACCACCATACATTTCACTGCCAAGCCTTAAACCCAGGACCCTGTGCAAAGCAGTCAAAGCAACATACCACAATGCCAAATCAGCTGTTTTGTGAAAGAGGAAGATGGAAACTTAAATGGCTACCATTTAGTGAATTCAGTTCTCACCATAGCACAGCTGTCAACCTCTTAGCACAAAACACCTGAACAAAGCCAATAATGGGTGAATACAGCCCCCAAACATTCAGTGAATTCAGTTCTTACCATAGCTCTCAACATCTTAGCAAAAAACACCCGGACAAAGCCAGTAATGTGGGAATATAGCCCCCAAACATATTCAGTGAATTCAGTTCTTACCATAGCTCTCAACCTTAGCACAAAATCTGGATAAAGCCAATAATGGGGGAATACAGTCCCAAAAATAGGGACAGATTTCAAATATCCATCTTATACACTTAGAAAATTGCTAGAATAAAAGCTTTTGTGTTACCATGCACTTTCTGAAGAATATGAAGTCTGATATTCAAATGCGTGTCATTTTTAACATTTGTTAACCAGGAAAGTCTGACTTGGAACAAAAGCTAATTTTTAGCACAGGCCCAGGGAGAAACACTCCAGACAGACACATGTCTTTGTAAGATGGGAGGACATTAGAGGAAACAAAAACAGGGAGGGCATACATACTCCACACAGAAGGTAAGGCACCCCAGCCAAGAGTCAAACCAGAGAGCATGTAGCTGTCAGGCAACAATGCTACCCCTCCACCAATGCACTACTGGCTTTGCAAGGACACAAAAATACAGAAACCACAGATTTTATGAGGAACAGAAGAAGTAGGATGGAAAAATCTGCAACATTTTTACAAATGGTGGTGGGTAGGGAATTCTGGCTCTTGCCACCTGGGCCCAAGGTACAGGGTTCAAGCCTTATTCTCTACCCACCACCATGTAGCACCTGGGACATTTCACACACACACACACACACACACACACACACACACACACACACACACACACACACACACACACACACACACACACACACACACTACCTGGGCCAGGTCTGTTGCAGCACTAAATCCTTCTACAGCAGGTCTGTTCGTTGCACACACACACACACACACACACACACACACACACACACACACACACACACTACCTGGGCCAGGTCTGTTGCAGCACTAAATCCTTCTACAGCAGGTCTGTTCGTTGCACACACACACACACACACACACACACACACACACACACACACACACACACACACACTACCTGGGCCAGGTCTGTTGCAGCACTAAATCCTTCTACAGCAGGTCTGTTCGTTGAACACACACACACACACACACACACACACACACACACACACACACACACACACACACACACACACACACACACTACCTGGGCCAGGTCTGTTGCAGCACTAAATCCTTCTACAGCAGGTCTGTTCGTTGCACACACACACACACACACACACACACACACACACACACACACACACACACACACACTACCTGGGCCAGGTGTGTTGCAGCCCTAAATCCTTCTACAGCAAGTCTGTTCGTTGCAGCACTAACAGCTTTGTTTGTTGGAGCACTACAAGCCCGCGAGATGTCCTTCCCTGATGAGACTCCCTGCCTGCCAATGTTTCAGTCTGATCCCTTTCTAGTGACAGTCTATGCAGTTACAACTGCATAGACCTCTGGGACCTCTGCACTTGAATGCTTCTTAATCTGGACTGCTGCTGAGAAAGTCTGTGCATGCTCCAGGCTGTCTCAGCAGCAGTCTGGATATTGGAAATGCTGCTAGTGCGCATGCGCGAAGGTCTGCTACTTGCGATAGTTTTTTATTTTATTTTCTTTGTATTTTATTATTTTATTTTACTTTCTTTCTTTTTTTATAGCTGGGGGGCTGCAGTCCGGCAGTCCAATAGCACGGGCCGCCCCTGGGATATATGGGAAATAAGACATGGAAACAAGTAGTGGCTGATATCAATGCTGTAGGGTAAGGAACTACACCTTTGTTCAGGTTAGGAAAACAGTGAATGACCTGATGGGTCTTGCAAGGGCAAAAGCTAGGCAAAATGCAAACCACACATGCCAACACTGGTGCTGGCCATTCCACACTCCAGCCTCTAATACTGGATGAGGAATATGTTCTGTTTATAAGGGGTGATGACTTGGATGATGATGAAGGCCCTACCAGAATCATCAAAGGTGGTACTGACAGCAGTATGCTCAGACCACTACAGCAGCTATGGTCATGCAGTGTTGAAGGATAGTGGGCGGATAATTTGAATATGTTATGTAGAGAATATTGCTCATGACACCTATGTAAATCTAACCTTTAACATTTTTTAATCATTGGGGGACCATCAACATTAGGTGTTCTACAACACCAGCAAGCAAAACATTGTAAGGGTGAGCAAAATTTTTCCTTGAATGAAGCATTACATCACTCACAAGTCTCAGCAGCCACAGATTCAAAAATGTCTTCACAGGTTCAGCTTCAGAAGTAACCTCTTCCTGTTACTTACCACAGCAGGATGATGTTGATAGCAGAACAGCTGTTGATGATGAAGCCATTACTCTCGCATTCTTTTTACAGCCTGAGGACTGTGGCACACAGCTGCAAAGTGTATAGGCAGGACCCCACCCCACACCTGGTGAATAACTCTATAGGCAGTGACAGGCTCTCACAGTAAGAAGAATAAGAATGTGACAGTGCAGCAAGGGGATAAAGAGACATCACGTAGCTCAGCACCAGTGTCTGGTGGATAGCCTGGACATCTTGTTAAGACTACTGTATCAGAGGTAACATTAACTGTTGTCACATCCATACAAAGATGCACAAGGTGAAGACATTTCTGACAGTTAGCTTCAGAGACTCACAAGGCTTTGGCAGCCCAGCAGCAGATATGCAATGTCAGTTTATTCACAGCCCACTTCCGCTAAGAGTCAGCTGGAGATGGTTAAGGTACTCCAGGGTGCACATGAGGAACTTCATTAATACAGGGAATGTGGAGGACAGAGACAATGCCACGATGAGCCTCAGATGCAGTATTGTTGCACACGCAGCATCCATGTCCACCACCATCTGTGCACACTAATAAAAGCTTACTAAAAAAAAAACATTGCAAACACAGATGGATATGGGCAGGGTATTGTCCTCACCTATGGAGGTTGAGTTGGCTGGACCCCACAAGTATCTCAGGATAGTGTATTAGGATTTTCAGAGGTTTGAGCATGGAGGAAGGCAGAAAGGCCTTGTTAACAGTCCACAATATGTGGCAGAATCCTGCAGTCGAGGTCTAGGTCACATGGTATTGTGAGGTCAGTGTCTAGAAGTTCACTTGCAGCCAGCAATTGCTCATGATCAATGATGCATCACCAATAATATCCTTAGCGGACATTGTGCATCACCCATAATATCCTTAGCGGACATTGTATGACACCTTAGACTGATAAGGTATAATATTTACGCACACTAATTTAACTTTAGCAGTCAACCACAATTACATTTGTAAACATTACCATTACTACGTGGAAAAAAAATAGGGTAGTGATGTGTAATTCTTCACCCATTGCTTATGATATGCATTCAGAAAATGAATTTATAGTGGTTATAATGAGGCAGAGATTTAATTAGAGGCATAACTCAGTACGTTAGCTTTACAATCCTAACAGGAAACCTAGCACTTGTGTCCCTTCTGCTTCAGCACTGCATAACTGATGGCGATGCAAGTTCCTCAACAAAGTAGCACAAACTGATATTCTAACGGAAAAAATAAATCAAATGCACTCAGAGGTGATTAAAATAAACGAAACATAGACATACGAGGACTATAACAACTCAAATAACAAAAGGCTGGAAAAAATATAGGATGCTTTCGCTAGCTGTTCAGATGAAATGATTCAACTGCAAAAATCAGGGGTTGAAATGAAGAAAAAGCTGACTGAGTATGAGGCTTCTCAGGAAGAGCTGTTTTAAAAATTAGTAAAGTTAGAAGACAGAGCACACCCGAGATTTTCTGCTGTACCAGAGAAACTGGAGTGAACAGTATAGATGTACTGTATTATAATTAGTTAATGTGTATATCAAGTGTGTGTATATAAGCATTTTATATTCACCCGTACTATGTCAACTATAGTTGTACTGCATTGTAATTAGTTATTATGTGTACGTATGTAATAATTTTGTATTCACCCACACTATAATGTCAACTATAGTTGTATTGCATTTAGGTTCATAGGTTAGTACTAAGCTAACTGCCCTTGTGAGCCATTTTAAGCCTAGCCAATTATTCCTTGGGAGACTTGAACCCTGTACCTTGTGTTTGTAAGGCAAGCACCTTGACCATTAGGCCACCCTCCTTATGTGTGTATCAAGTATATGTATATAAGCATTTTATATTCACCCAAACTACTATGTTAGCTATAGTTATACTACTTTGTAATTAGTTTATTAACTGTGTAACAAGTGTGTGTACAGCATATAAGCATTTTATATTCACCCTAACTATGTCAGCTGTAGTTGTACTACTTTGTAATTAGTTTATTAACTCCGTAACAAGTCTGTGTATATAAGCATTTTATATTCACCCAAACTACTATATTAACTATAGTTGTACTACATTGTAATTAGTTTATTATGTGTGTATCAAGCATGTGTATATATTCTAAATGTACTACAGTTAAGAAATTTTTTCCTACCTCTGTGCTATATATACTTAAAAGTGTGCCTTATGATGTAATATATATTCTGTTTGTGTTTCTTGTGGAGCTTTTCTCCCCAGACTTCCACTAAAATCGAGCTCTGCTTGCCCCATTGGACTTTTCCGGTAAACAAATGCCAGTAAATAAATACATACATACATAAATATAACGGACTGCATTAATTTTATTAAAACACAAATAAGCAAATGGACTGGTGTTCCACGGCAGGATTTGTTAATTAAAAGGCCACATCAAGTGTATCCTCCAAACCTGGCCTCATTATGAGAAAGCAGCAAAACCTGTATTAGTAAAGATGCAATCATACCAGCAGGAAGAGTTGATCCTGACAAAACTGTGGCAGAAGGGTAAAGTATTAAACTGGAGACAATAGGGTGTTTGTAGAAAATGATGATTCACTGTATACCAGGCAGAAGAGAAGCAAATTTATCCTAACAATCAGGGAATGTTGAGAGGCAGGTGCCAGATTCAAACTGCTGTATCCAGCTGTCTTCAGAGCATTTTTCCTGGAAGATCAAAGACATTTTTGATGCAGAACAGGCTAAGGAGGAAATAAAAAGTTTATCCAACAAAATGTGAGCCAGCAAGCAGAAGGGGACTCAGCTTCCCATTCTTCTGACAGTAAAGTTCATAGAGAGACTTTGTCAGTGAAACATTTTCCAATGTTAAAAAGGAAAATGCTTGAAAGACAGAAAAAAATACACAAACTAAAAAAATTAGGAATACCTTGGACTTGGGAGATGGAGATGAATAAAAGAAGACCAGAATAAAGTGTAATGGTCTGATGTACAGTATAAATTCACATTACACAACACAAGCAGCAATATGGATATACATCATAGTGCAAGAACTTTACAAACAGGGATTAAGCATTATAAACTCTGTACTCACAATTGCCTTGCTTTCAAAATGCCTATTTCATGTTATATCTGAAAAACTGGGTAGGAGCAATAATATACTAAAAAGTAAAAAAAAAAAAAAAAAAGATTTTTTTGTCTTGTAATCCTGCACAGGGCATTCAAAACCAGTATGTAATTTTAAGAATGAGAGTGATTAAATTATCTAATGCAGAAATCTACAGCAGTATTCCTTATGCCAGTCTCATTGACTATGAAGCTAACAGTTCAGGTAACTGTTTTACTGTGCAACTCATCCACTTCCAAAAGTGCATAACAGCCTATTATAATAATTTTCTGTAAAGAAGTTTTCTTTTTTGAAAAAAAAAAAGTCTGATGTACAATGTAAGTTGACCGTGCACCACTTGGCATAGCGAACAAGTAACACTGCATGCACCAAGTATTATCTATGTGATTTTTGTTAATTCACTATCACTATGTGAATGCCATGACCCATAGTTTTGAAGCAGATGTCACCTATTTGGCTGTGGAGGTTTATAGCATGCGCAAGCCTGCCACAGGCATTCTCATGCAATTGCCACTAACCGGTCACTGTCACTATCATTGTAGTTGGGTGGAATGATTGCTAAAGCTGCACTAACATCATGGTGCAGTTATACATCAACCCAATACATGATTGTGCAGTAAGAGGGACATATTGAAGGACACCCCCTAGATTTATCGAGGCAATGGAAATGGGCTTTGAGAAGGCCAAACACTCACTGGAATGAAATCAGTGTCTGGGACAGGGCAGCACTGTAGCACTTCTCAGCACTTCCCATAGAACTATGGGTTGGTGTAATTAGTCAAGGTTCCAGTGGGTAGCCTGCGTCACCTGCAAAATAAACAACAGAGAGGAGACACAGCAACAAAGGGAGTGGGAGTTAATACTTAACAATACATTATCTAATCTGTTACTATAGAAATCAGTTTAAAAAGTTTGCTCTTACCAACAAGATGACCACTGGACATCCTACCATGCAGGAAGTGAGAGTAGGGTAAGCTTGTGTGCCTGATATGGGAGTTATGTGTACTGCCAGGATGTGGGGCAGAAACATTGGAGATGCACCCCCATGCATCACACACACTACCTGGGATTGGAATGGTAGGCCTTCCTGTTCTGGTACCACTCTCCCTGCCAGTGATCCAGATGGGGCCTTAATAGCAACATGAGTACAATCTATTGCACTAACTATATCAGAAAGGTATGCCATCCCACAGCAGGCAAACATGTTACCAGAACATTCCTGAGGTGACAATAAGAATTAGATAAGTGATCCAGAAGTGCCAAGAGTATGTGAAGTATCCTGAAGGCCGAAGCCTAACAAATACCCAACATGTCCACAGTGAGGGCTATACATACCCCAATATCCAGAAGTACAGGGTGACCAGGCATCACCCAGTTCTCATCTGTGGGCCATACCAGTGCACTAAAGTCTGTATTATATTCCTGTCTACTTTGAATCTTTTAATAATTTCTTGTCAAGAAAATTAAAATGAGCTAATGTTTCCCTATATCTTCGGCTTTTTGGCCTGTTGGTGATGCTGCACACCTACGGCTTTGGCATAGCTGAGAAAAGCAACTCATAATAGCCCTCAGCAAGGCTGGCAGGTTCTGTAAGCATCTTCTCAGCTAGAAAAGTAGATATAAAATGTACACTTTCACTTTTTATAAGGGTTATACACATGGTGCTAATGTGCATAAAACAGAGACTATGAATTACAAACAAGTGGGAAGTGAGTCTCATTTAAACAAGATAGTCATAGAATTAGGAAGCAGTCCTTATTTACATGAGATTATTGCCTCATTTGCATAAGTTCTTCCTAAAATCACTAAATCTGCTGCACCTAAGTGCAACTGCTGTCTGTGAGTTGTGCTTGAGCTATGCTCAGACAGAGCTGATTCTAATTCTCATTATACGTTAGCGTAACAACTATGAATGCCACTCATAGTGCTCTGTGGCCTGTTCCAGCTTAGAATGACATACTGTGTCCAGCACTTTCAATGGGTCACAGAAGAGTGCACCTGTCAGCCTGCCAGCTAATTACAGGTGACCTAACTGCAAATGTGTATGAACAACAAAAATCTAAGATTATGCGTTGGACATATGAAGGAAGAATATCTCACTGGGACATATTTGTAGCACCAAAACCACTTAGCTGATAACACCTGTGGTATAGTAAATGTATTTCCTGGTGTTATTTTTGGATTATATCACAGACGATTATTAATGACCCAAATACCAATTTCTTCCAGAAAGTTAGATTTACTTCTCTCTGCATTCTGTTTTACTAGCTATAAAGGATAATTACAAGTTCTTCAAAATAAACATGCTTATGTCTTTCACAGCAAGCTAGCTACTTCAGAAGGCAGTCATTTTGACTAATTAACTATTTTGTATTACACTGCAGCTGTCTGGGACTGCTGTCTTTCTCAGCTGAGAAAATAAAAGTATCATTTTACTGTGCTCACTCCTGAAATGCATGTCTGGTGTTTTCCATACTTGAAACAAATAATCATCATTTTTTGTCCCCATGAAATTTTCTTCCACTTGCCTCCTGGATTTTATAAATTATTATGTAAATATCTGTGTGTGGCATATATAACAAAAGACAAGACCAATTGCTTTTCTAATGCAGTTCATTCTGACCAATAACTTTTATACTACTTCCAGTATCTAGCTGTGGCCATGTTTTGATAAGGATCTTAAAGAATTTAGGAAAAAAAATCTTTCACTTTTGGCTTAGAAGGTTAATGTTGGTTGTTAATGAGTTTGTTAATTATTCCTGGGTTTGATTCCCTCAATCCCCCACTTGCAAACTAAAATCAAGGAAATCAGTTTAACAGAATGTGCCCTGGGACACTCCTGAAAAGAGGTCTTATGCGTAGCACATACATAAAAAGTGTTGTGCAACCATTTCCTATGCAATGATGAAATGCAAAGATAACTCTTTAGATTTCATAACATTGAAAGCCTTGATCATAGCATACTTTACTCTGGTTTTCTTTTGCTGAATGACATGAATATATATATATATATATATATATATATATTTATATATATATATATATATATATATATATATATATATATATATTTTTTTTTAAATCATCATATTAATATTATAGTGATAGCAAAACTAACATATTGTGAACCCATAATTTATTAAACAGCCTCTAAAGCACAATATAAACTATGACTTTGTAAAATCCTTAAGCAGAAAACAGATTTTCTGTAGGTTATTTCAATTAACTTGTGGTACTTCCATGTAACAAAGATATTTGCATGTGGGTGTCATTCATGTTTTTCCTTTATAAACAAATGCAGTACATTCATATAAAAACAATTGCAGCCTATTAAACTGACCTTCTGGACTGCTTTTATTTTAAACAGAAATATGTCAATTGTCGCACTTATTGAAGGATCTTAGCAAACAATACGTAAACTATGCAGAATTAATATTCCCACAAGGGGCAAGTGATCTTAGCCTTACATCTGGTCATGATATAATCCCAAAATGAGAAACATTCATGGAAAACAGACTGAATGGTTCCCTCGTTCAGCCAAAGCTTTCAGTAATGTGTAGACATCCTCTGTAAGGCATTAGTTGGGTACGTTTCATCTGATCATTATTCAGCTAGACCTCAACAACACTCCGGAGGTTTCTTGTGTTTCACTGACAATGTCTATCAAACTGTTTATAGAACAATGTGGCCATTTCAGATTAGCCACAGGAGAACTCTCTAATGTCTCAAGTATTACAGACTGCACTGCCTAATGGGCATTCCTTTGGTGAGTCAAAGATTCAGCCTTCCGTAAATGAGTGCTTCCTAATGCTGACTAGATTCTGTGTTTGGGGGAATGTGTAACATATGAAGAAAAGGCAGGTAGCTCATAACACAAGCACACTATACAGTATATTGTCTTACTACATTACAACACAGGAAATTCTTAAGTGAAATGAAATTATCTGTGTCTATACCATTACAACACTTTCTTTATTTTTATCTGATTTGAGCAACGTGGTTATTTCATATGCTATTTTTTACTGGGAAAATACATGACTTAAATCTCCATTATTAGCATATATTACTAATCTCCTTTTTGCGTACAGGCTGCATCTGTTTTCCTGCTGATATTTTGGTGTTCTTCCCCACATGCTGAGGTCTGGCAGCATTGATACAGCTGTAAGTGAAGTGTAGTGCTGTTACAGTTTCTGTTTGTATGCATTGGCAGGAGCTCTAAAGACATCACTTAAGTTGTTGTTTTCACAGTCTGCCTGCTTACAAGTGTTTACATTGGCAGGTATAAGGCAATATGCAGTGATGAGAACTGTACAAAATATCATCTCATTCCTTCAGCCTGAGCTACAGTGTACCTTTCCTATTTAATCATGAGGAAAATGCTGCCCAGCTCTGTGCTACAGTATGATAAAACCTTGACTTTGACCCAGACAACCCCAATTTTGTTTTTTAATGTGGAGTCTGTAAAGAATAAAGCATGAGGCTATTACAAGGGAGTGGAAAAATACTGTGCCATTTATCCTGTGGAGGGACTAAAGGTCCATTGATTATATCACAGCATACAAGTGGAGGCTTGTAGGTTAAACAGCTGTAACTAGAGTTATGGACATAGCCTACAATGCCTGTGATGGCAGCCTTCATTAATATGTGGGTGGGCATAGTAAGCCATCATGGGTATTGCAGACACCTACACTACAACAATGACAAAGAGGCAAGGTTCTGGATCTTAATCAGGAAAAATCCCGATGGCTGCCTCCATGATTGTCTTTTGGCCCAAACGGAATAACTGGGCTGAGAAATTGATTGTGGAGAGATGATGGTTGGCAGGACATGGGGGTGGGATAAAAAATGCATGAATAAGTTTAGAGAAAACAATTAGGGTTACAAAGATGAATCATTGTAGGACAGAATACTTTCTGAATTTGTGTAAGGTCATTGACTTTCTTCAAGATTTGTAATCAGGGATAAACACAAAGACACAGAAACACACATGCACACACACACACACACACACACACACACACACACACACACACACACACACACACACACACACGAATACCTTGCTACTGTTCTATTTAAGGGAATTCCATCTACAAAAGACTGTACTAATAAAGCATAAACAAGAACAAGCAGAAATCTTACAAACGAATATTAACCTCCTTCGGCCTGTCTCTATATTCCAGAAATATAAAAACTGGTGGCAGATTGAGGCTACAACAGTAATCTAATCTGCAAAGCTTCTATAAGTACTAGAAAATACTGCAGATTACTTGATTTCATATCTTGCTGTCTCTTATAGGATTTGAGTTCTCTTGTATCATTCCAGTATGTTTCCAATCCATCTCAGGTATATATATGGGAAAATTAAACAGTTAAGTATAGATGGATCTTATTTAACAGGTTAAAAACTGAGCAGTCTAAAAAATGTCCAGTGAGCCTGTCAGACTGACCCAATGACTCCAATACCTATACCCATTTGGATGGAAGTTCTATGGCACACTCATTCACCGATAACACCAGACCCCCACAGGATGGAAGGCCTATGGTACATTCATTCACTAATACCAGGCCTTGACAGAATGGAAGTCCTATTGTACATTCATTCACTAATAACACTAAACCCCACAGGATGGATGTCCTATGGCACATTTATTCATTAATAATACCAGACCCCAACAAGATGGAAGTCCTATGGCACATTCATTCATTTATAACAACAGACCCCACAAAATGGAAGTTGCATGGCACATTCATTCACTAAAACATGGAAAACATGGTCATGACAGAATAGAAGTCCTATGTCACATTCATTCACTGATAACACCAGGCTCCCTAAAAGATGGAAGTCCTATGCACATTCATTCACAGATAACACCAGGTCCCCTACTAGATGGAAGTCCTATGGCACATTCATTCACAGATAACACCAGGCCCCCTACAAGATGGAAGTCCTATGGCACATTCATTCACAGATAACACCAGGCCCTGACAAAATGGAAGTCCTATGGCATATTCATTCCCTGCAATGAGCTCATTCATTCACAGATAACACCAGGCCTCAAAAGGATGGAAGTCCTATGGCACATTAATTGACTGACAACACCAAGCCCCTAAAGGATGGAAGTCCAATGGCACATTCATTCACAAATATCACCAGGCCCCCACAGAATGGAAGTCCTATGATACATTCATTCACTGCGAACACCAGACCCCTGCAGCATAGAAGTCCTATGATACATTCATTCACAGATAATACCAGGCCCTTATAGGATGGCAGTCCTATGGCACATTCACTGATAATACTAGGCCCCCACAGGATCGTAATCTCATGGCACATTCATTCACTGATAATACCAACCCCCCCCCCCCACAGGATGTATGCCATATGGCACATTCACTCACAAATATCACCAGGCTCTGAAAGGATAGAAGTCTTATGGCACATTCATTCCATACAATGATCTCATTTACTTGTCTGCTCATGATGAAGTTTGATCCCATCTTCTTCCCCAGGGTGAGAGCCCTATAGCTAATTCATTACATCACCAGGTTGTCTTTCCTGACAGGAACAAATCAAGTGGTAGGAAGTGGACCTGTCAGAAGGTTAGGTATACCAGCATAAACCAGTCCTCGTGGTGGCACAGTGGTTCCTTTAATTCTTACCTTCTCAGGGAATCACACATATCCTCTAATGCAGATGTCATACCTGGGTATGGCAGCACAATAATATCTAGTCTCATTTCTACCAGTAAAGCATCAGCTCTCTAGCAGATGCCACCAATGGAGTGGGCAGTGGCACCTTCACCCTCCCTCCAATATGGATGAGGCAGTATCAGCCACTCAGAAGCATCCTCCTCTGCTTGATCTCAACAACACCTGTGCAGGTAATAAAACACAAGATCGCTGGGTCACAATCAAGGTGTTATTCTTATATACCATGGAGCTGGGCACATACTTGGTTGAGATTCCCAGTTCTGTAGAGGAAATTGCTAACCAATACAAAATTTTGTATCACTTATGTTTTTTTAACACATCAGTAAGAAATTTTTGTTTGAAAGGCAAATAACTTTGACCTATTGTTTTCAGCAAACTGGGGAAGGTGGTTGATGGTGCCTAGGAAAACCAGCCCTTTCCTTATTATTTTAACACAACTGAAAAAAAATGAGATTTCATTTGTCCAGTTCTGTCAAACAAATTTCTTTCTATCTCAGTCAGTAACTCCATGTTCATCTAAGGTGCTCATAATTTATTTTTCAGAGCCTGGACATGTTACAGTCCAGGCTTACATTGGCAAGTCATACAATTACATTCTGAGTTACAAGTACCTGAGTTTTACCAAAGAATTCTTCAAGCCTCATTTTCTTGGTTTTGTGAGCGTGAAACAAATGTTTAGTTTCCCAGCTATTTTGAGGAGTAATTTCAAACAAAACTGAGTGTACACTCCCTTTATTAATTTCACTGTACATGTGCCAAGTGCAAATTGATTATTTGACCAACTTTCCCATTGCTCTGCATCTGCTTTCCTCCGAATCAACATTTATAAAGAAAGTAAGCCACATGAAAAGATTACCTGGCTAAGGAGAGACAGGAATCTGCCAAGACACAGAGATAAGTAAGATGTAAATACAGCAGTTTAACACAGAGAAAAAGACTGCTTTAGTGCGGCTACTATAAAACTTTTAACAGGACATTGAATGCTTTTCTCCATCTACAGTACATTGAAACATCTTCAGAAAAAAATAAAAGTTGTAAAGAATCAAGTGCCACTAGCATAAATAATCAATATAAAAATAATGAAAAATTAATTTAAAACTATAAAATATATGACTCTAAAAAAAGTGCATCAGATCCAGTGTGTTGTAAACCATAAGCCGGTATACAATAGTAAAAGTGTTGCATATCAGATAAAGGGGAATAACATTTCACTTTAATGGTCATATTTTAAATGCACTGACCTAGTCATTTAATTCTGATGATGATTTACATCCAATCTTAATGGTCAGTATAATTTTATTATTCATCTTTGTTGTGGAAGTCATACTGTCCCCATAGCTCATTCTTAGATTGTCACTTGTAAAGAACACAAAAATCCTGAACTCTGCACAGCTAATAATGTGCTTATAAAGTGACCTGTGTATATTGTATATTTTCTCTATATTTGCTGTTATAGCGACCTCACAGTATTACACACATTGAAACTTAGACACATTGCTACATAAATAACACATGAGGAATTACAAGATAAATGTGCATTGCTGCCCACACTTCTGTCCAAGTGTCTTAAAATGAGCTACAGAAAAGCAAATAGCTGCAATAATGCAAACTTCAAAGTAGAGATGTGTCTATAGGATGGGAGGTTTGCATAGTGGTTATGGTATTTACCTTGCAAACACAAGCTGCAGGGTTTGATTCTCACGTGGCATAATTGGCTAGGCTTAAAATGGCCCACAAAGGCAGTCAGCCTAGTATTAACCTATGAACCTATAGGTTTTCATCATGGGTTTAGGAACCAGATGTTTACCTGAATAAGGTGTTAATCTTGTTTATGTTAATGGATAAAGGTCTGCCAAACATAAATTTAGCAATGTCTCTGTTACCTGACAAACTCAATTGTTTCTGGCGGCATGATTGATACCTGTTATATATACAGTGCATCTGACATATGAGTCACTGTTAAAATTAATACATTGAGGGTCTTTGTTTACTCTTCTTTGTGTATTGTTAGTTTTAGAATCTGTTGTTCCCAAGACAGGAAGATACTTTGTCTTCCTATCACTTATACTGTCAATAACTGCTTTAGAAATAAAAATCCAGTTTGCAAATCCTGTTCACAAACAATTTTTCTAAATTCTTTCAAAAAATCAAATTAGAAGTAAAGCATGAATGGTAGTGTATTGTAACTGCATAAATATGTATTCACAAATATTGGCTTTTTGTAAATAAT
>NC_056740.1:446298871-446338871 GCF_019279795.1 Protopterus annectens
TCTGTTAGGGGTGTATAATGTATATATATATATATATATATATATATATATATATATATACACAAGTACCTTAACAGCTTTATTCTATTTATCCTTACATCTCTTCTCTCCCCTTAAGTGAAAACTCTCTTTTTTAAAGATGAACAATGGCACACAACTGATGCATTGTTCATTCAACATTTTGAGATGATCTTACAAACACATATGGTTAATACATACAGATTAGTACTAAGCTAACTGCCCTTGCAGGCCATTTTAAGCCTAGCCAATTATCCCTTGTAAGATTCAAACCCTGCACCTTGTGTTTGTAAAGCAAACACCTTACCCATTAAGCCACCTTCCTAACCCCCATGCGCAATGCGATTATTTACAAAACATTAGAAAACGCATTATTCAGAAGAATTCATAAGACACTTCATTCTTCCCATGAGTCTGTCACAATTTCTAAAGCAATTTGATTCTTGGACTTTACCACTCCTAGTACTGGAAAATGAAAATAGAACCTTCACACTTAAGGTCCAGTATACCAACAAGCAGATGCAAAACACTCACAAATATCAGTGTGTTGGACGTAAAGGGTACCTTTCCTTACAGACACTGCAAAGCCTGCCAGTATAATAGAAGAATGTTAATTTCAATAGTGAAAAAATGAAGGTACACAATCCTGGTATACAGTCCACAAATAAAACAAAAAAATGAACTCCAAGGGACCGGGCTCTTCTCTCAAAAATGAACCTTTATTATAAACTGATAAAAACAGAAACCAGTTTGTAAAACTGCTACTTATATCCTAAAATAATATGGTTTAGTGCTTTCGTCTTTCTAATATGTCATTATCAGAACCATATCATCAAAACATCAAAATAGCTGAGCATTTTTATCAAAGAAACAATCCAGAGACACACACCCTCAATTAATCAATCATATAAAGTCAAATCACATTACCCAACATTTAAGGCAAAAATGACAAAGGTAAGTACCTACATAAAAAAAAAACTTACTATTATAAAAACAAAAAAGAGATAGATGAATAAATAAATACATTAATAAATAAAGCATAAGCCACTATACTTTTGATGATCTATCCTTTAGTTCACTTGCAAAGGAGATCATCTCGTTTAAGCTAGACGGTGCCGTGGCATTAAACCTAAGCTGCCAAAACATCTTGCGAAGTAACCTATTCTTCCAATCTCCACAGTAAACTGAAGCTTCCATTTGATCCGCCAAAAACTTAAATTTTACAAACCCCACAGATACTGCAGAGTGTCTAGCTAGGGCGCTTTTGTTGTCCCTATGCTGAATACTGTAAATGTGTTGCTACACCCGCCTATTAAAGGTGTTGTTGGTTTTGCCAATATAAAATGCTTGGCAATTTGTACAGATTGAAAAATAAATCACTCTTACAGTAAAACAGTTAAATTTGCCACCCCTAGCATAGTCTTTGATCTTATTATACAGCCAGCCCTCATAGTGAAATTCCACATAGGTACATTAATTACATTGTCTACATATAGAATTTTAGGGAAACTGACAAGACAACATGCTTCCTTTCCAAAATGCTCTTAAAATTACTCCTTTTAAATGTAAATGTTGGCTTTACATCCTTCAATTTTTTGTACCCTCATCACAACTAAAAATAAATCAATTTTTGTTAATAATGTTTTGAATTCCCTTAACGTCTGTGGAATAATGTAAAACCATATTAGTGTGTAAGTCAACTGACTGTTCTTTACAAGGCTTATTATTGTCTGTGTTCTTAAATTCCTGTAAAATAATTGGACCGTATACACCATGACATTCACCCCATACCTGTTCAGCAACATCATTTATTAAAGCCGCGGGGTAACTTCGTTCACCACATATCTTTTTTAGCAACTCAAATTCCTCAAGGCATGCATCGTCATCTGAGGTCAGCCTTGATGTCCTAATGAAGTGGCTTTTAACTAGACACTTTTTCTGGTGGTAGGGGTGGCAACTTGAAAAAAAATTGCAGCATGTGGGTTTTCTATATATTTTAGTTGCAAGTTTACCATTCTAGGAATGAATTATTTCAATGTCCAAATAAGATATGTCATTGGCATTAATCTGATGTGTGAATTCCAAAAATTCTCTACTGGCCTGCATTTGCCTCAGAAACTCATTGAATTGTTTTACACTACCCTGCCATAAAATCAATAAATCATCAAGGTACCTATACTGGGCTTGACAAAGCTTAAATAAAGGGAGCTGAAAAAGGGTAAATAGTTCCCACCTAAGCAATATCCCATTGGCAAAAACTGGAGAGCAAATCTCCCCCATTGCTACACCCAAGCATTGTTTATAATATTCCTTGCAAAAAAACAGAAAATTATTAGAAAGAATAATTTCCATGAACTCATGTATCAAAGCCTCATCATTTTCTGATAAACCTCCATATAGATTGAATATTTCATCAAACTATAAGAGCCCAATTTCCTGAGGGATAACCGAGAATACATTTTTAACATCACATGTAATGAATAAATAGAAATCATTGTCTACATGTCTTATCTTGTCCAATAAGTCCCTAGAATCTCGTATAATATGTTTGAAAGGCTTAAACAAGTTTTTCAGTTTAGCATCTGCAAACTTATCCAATGGCTCAGTGATAGAACCTGCTGAAGCAACAACTGGCCGTAAAAGTGGATCTATCATATTTGAATGAAGTTTTGGTATACCAAAGATTCTGGGAATAATCGGGTCATGTACTGTTAGAAAATCATAAAGCTCCTGAGTTACTTGGTCAAATAGAAGTAGTTCATCAAGGGCTACTCTAACAGCTCTATATGCAATATTCATCTTGTTGAGGGGAAACTGCAATGTACACAGAGGTATCACAAAGAAGACTTAACATTCATCCCTGATAATCTAAGTTGTACATAATAACCAAGTCACCACCCTTATCTGGACTCATACATCTAATATCAGTGTCCCATACAATGGAATCCAAAATATTTTTATCATGCAAGGAAATATTAAAATAACGTTTCTGACAGTGCTTTTGCAATAAATCTCTTATTTCTTTTTCATAAACTCTCTCAACTGTTTGCACAGCAGGGTGTAGGGGCGGATTCGCTGTACTCTTTCTTTTCAAACAATTTGTTGTCATTGTACCTGCTCCCTCATTAAAGCCATACAGAATATCAAAGTTCAGTTTGTGTGTAAAACGTTTTAAGTCTAACAATGAATGCTCAATATTCACCCTGCACGCAGGCACAAAATTAAATCCTTTAAGGAAGAGGGTATGGTGGGCAGGTTCAATGGAAAGCTCCATAAAGTTATAAATACTGAACTGCTTAAATGAAGTTACTTTAACAGTCCCTGTAGAATTTGAATGTATGACTTCCATCATTGTCTCTTCCTCTGAAATGTGTTGCTTTACTGTTGTCTCTACTGCCTCTGGCCCTGATTCCCTCTCCAAGATTTCCTGTTGTAGTTTGCACCATTGTCTTGCCTCTGCCTGTTGGCAGTTTGTTGGGATTGTCTGAGTGGTGGTTGTCTTAAAGGAATGGATTCCTTATCCATATCCTCTAATTGGTCAACCCCTAAATCCTCGACATTCCCAATATTTTGGATGTCATTATTCAATTCTCTGTAAACTGGAGCTGGATATACAGTTTTTTTTAGAGTAATCCAAACTGTCTCTTGCTAATTTCCTAATCTTTCTGTCTCTGGTGATGGCAATTTTTTTCTCAACTTGTGTAAAAACTCTATCAAAATCCTGCTTGTGTTGAGAAAAAATCAAGTCCTGCTTAATGGAGCTCACAAGCTTTTGTATCATACTTTTGAGCTCCATTAAATGTCTTTCATTCTCTCTTATAAAAATTTTAACTAAGTGCAGGCCAGTCTGATCGAAAAGCTCTAAGAGCTCCAAGTGGAAAACACTATTGGGTACCACACCCTGAGGGTATGTCCACATATGGAGACCTTTGGGGGTATGCTCTCTTTTAGCGCTGTCACCGAAAAATGCATTGTCCAGTTGGACTGATTTAAATTTAAAGAGCTGCTTCTCTAGCATTTGAATTTGTTCCATTAAATAAGAATATCTGCCATTATTTGGCATACCTCCACTTTGCAAGTCCCAGATCATATCACTGCCCAGCCATCTGCTGAACTGTGAGGGGCAGGAAAAATCATATAAAAGTCTCTCCTCAGGTTGCTGTTGGTCTTGGTTAACATTCCTGTTGTTAAAGTTGTTATCGACTGCTTTCACTTCTCGGTCTGGACTACTATTAGGAAGTTCTTGTGGCAAAGAATTCAACACTTGACGTGTAACTTGTTGAGTAAGCTGCTGTATTAAAAGCATTAAATCAATGTTACCAGTACCAAACAGCCCAGCTGAATTTGGGAATAAGTCCTGTGAATCGCCGGTAGCCATATTGCAAACCTCCGAACCAATAAATCAAATAGCGAAAAAACGAAGGTACACAATCCTGGTATACAGTCTACAAATAAAAGAAAAAAACAGGAGCTCCAAGGGACCAGGACTCTTCTCTCCAAAATGAACCTTTATTATAAAATGATAAAAACAGAAACCAGTTTTTAAAAATGCTACTTATATCCTAAAATAATACGGTTTAGCGCTTTTGTCTTTCTAATATGACATCATCAGAACCATATCATCAAAACATCAAAACAGCTTAGCATTTTTATCAAAGAAACAATCCAGAGACACACCCCATCAATTAACCAATCATATAAAGTCACATCACATTACTCAACATTTAAGGCAAAAATGGCGAAGGTAAGTACCTACATAAATCAAAAACTTAATATTTTAAAAAACAAAAAAGGGATAGATGAATAAATAAATACATAAATAAATAAAGCACAAGCCACTATACTTCTGATGATCTATCCTTTAGTTCACTTGCAATGGAGATCATTTTGTTTAAGCCAGGTGGTGCCGTGGCATTAAACCTAAGCTGCCAAAACATCTCCTTGCGAAGTAACCTATTCTTCCAATCTCCACAGTAAACTGAAGCTTCCACTTGATCCACCACAAAAAACTTAAATTTTACAAACCCCACCTATACTGCAGAGTGTCTACCTAGGGCGCTTTTGTTGTCCATACGCTGAATACTGTAAATGTGTTGCTACACTCACCTATTAAAGGCGTTGTTGGTTTTGCCAATATAAAATGCTTGGCAATTTGTACAGACTGCAAAATAAATCACTCTTTCAGTAAAACAGTTACATTTGCCACCCCTAGCATACTCTTTGATCTTGTTATACAGCCAGCCCTCATAGTGACATTCCACATAGGTACATTGATTATCATCTACATATAGAATTTTTAGGGAAACTGACAAGACAACATGCTTCCTTTCCAAAATGTTCTTAAAATTACTCCTTCTTTTAAATGTAAATGTTGGCTTTACACCCTTCAATTTTTTGTACCCTCATCACAACTAAAAATAAATCAATTTTTGTTAATATTTTGAATTCTCTTAACATCTGTGGAGTAATGTAAAACCATATTAGTGTGTAAGTCAACTAGGTTCATAGGTTCATAGGTTCATACTAGGCTATCTGCCCTGGGGCAATTATAAGCCTAGCCCGATTCTGTATGGCTTACGCCACCCCTTGATTTGAGTATACTGTGCCCTTTTTAAGGTTTAGTTTACTGTGCCTCTGTCTAATAGTGACACGGGAGTAATCCCTGGGACAAACCTATGATCCCCCATCCACATATCGAGATTCTTCTTGAAGAGATTCAGTGAGGTGCTCTGCCTCACATGAACTGGAATTCTATTCCAGAGCAAAGGGAGCCTCTGGGTTATGAACCTGTCCCTCCAGCAAGTTCTATTTATTTCTGTGCTGAGGTTCAAGTCCCTCGAGCGTGTGGCTCTAAGGGATTTAGATTTACTGAGGTGGAGCATGTCCATTAATTCTGGATTTGACATAGCTTTGTATGTCAGGCATAGATCGCCTCGAAGTAGGCAGTATGCAACTGAGTAGAGCTGGAGTTTTTTTAACCGAGCAGCATATGGCATCTGTTTGAGACCCTTGATCCTCTTGGTGAGATACTTTTGGGGTCTTTCTAATTGCTGCAGGTGTCGGGTAAGGTACATCCCAAAAGGGACATTGTATTCTATGATGAGCCTGATGAGGGATGAATAACGGGGCACGATTACCTCTCTTGATCTAGATGTGAAACCCTTCGTGATGAGGTGGGCTATGTAGAAGGTCTTTCTAACCACATTGGCAATGTGGTTTTCAAAGGAGAGATTGCTATCAACTTGGGTCCCCAGGTCCCTAATAACTTTCTCTGTACTTAATGGGTTTCCGCCTATGTGGTAATTTGTGGGCACATTGTTTTTGCCAAAGGGTATGACTATACATTTTTTGGCATTTAGCTTTAAACCATGGTGCTGGCACCAGTTATCTGTCTCTGTGAGACCTTTTTGAAGGATGTTTGTGTCAGCTGGAGAGTTGATTATGGCGCCCAGTTTGCAGTCGTCTGTGAACTTGGTGAGCCATAGTCCTCCCACGTTTGCCTGTACCTCGGAAAAGTATATACCGAACAAGAGTGGTCCCAGGACAGAACCCTGTGGGACACCACTTGTGACCGGTTTCGAGTCTGTCATGGCTTCAGCAACTCTCACTCTGTGGGTTCTGTCTTTGAGCCAGTTTGCAACCCATCTTGTGACATAGGGGTTTATATTTAAGCTGGATAGCTTATCTATGATGCCCGAGTGGGGTATTGTGTCAAATGCCTTTGCAAGGTCCAGATAGGCTGTGTGGACTACCTTCCCTTCATCTATGGCTTTGGTGACCGTTTCAAAGAAGTCAACCAGGTTCAAAAGGCAGGATCTGCCCTTGACAAAGCTGAACTGGGTAGGATATAGTGTCTGTAGGTCCCCAATGTCTTTGTTTATGAGCTCCATGATGATCCTCTCCATAGCCTTGCAGACTAAGCTAGTCAGGCTTATGGGGCGATAGTTTCCAGGGTCCGTAGAGGCTCCACCTTTGTGGAGTGGGACCACTGTTGCTGTACGCCATTCTGTGGGCACATATCCTGTAGTGAGGCTGAGATTGTATAGCTGTTTTATTTGAGGGATTAGTTCCTCTTGTAGTTCATGTAGGACGCAACCTGGTACTCCATCTGGTCCCATGGAAGCAGTGTTTTTTGCTTTGGAGAGGGCAGCCTTCACCTGAGCATCTGAGATGTTTGGGAGGCAGCCGTCTGCCGGGATAGATACTTGCTCTTTTGGGGGGGAGGGGGTGGAGAAGTTTGCACTGAACCTGTCTGCCAGGATATTGGTGATGTCTGTGGGTTCAGTGTATTTTTTGTCATTTAGAATCAACTCAGAACAAGTCTGGGAGTTGCATCCCAGGTTTCTAACATAACTGAAAAAAGCCTTATGATTGTCTTTGGTGTCCTGTGCAATTTTTCTCTCGTAGCTGGCCTTGGAGGATTTTATGAGGGATCGTAATTTTTTGCTAGTACTGATCAGAGATGCCTTCCCTATTAGGGATTTTGCTCCATCATGTAGTAGCTTCCTCCTTCTGTTGTACAGTTTATTTATGGCAGGGGTCCACCAGACTGGACGCCTGCCTTTGGATGATTGGGTCTTGGTTTTGTTTGGGATAGCATGATCCATGCATTCCTGGAGATGTCCGTAGAATGCATTTATATAGGATTCTGCAGTTTGGGCTGTAGTTTCCACTGGCCCTGGGGCCTTGAAGGATTCCACTTCAGTTTTGAGAAGTGAGAAGTTTGCTTTTGAGAAGTTTTTCACTGTGGTTTTCTGGGCTGGTGGTGGGGTCGAGATTTGGACATCCAGTGAAATTAATTTATGGTCTGATCTTACCAATGAGGGATATACTTCTGGTGTGGAGCATAGAGTCCCCATGTTGGTAATGATCAGGTCTAGTATGTTGTCCCCTCTTGTGGGAGTGGTGACTAGTTGTTCCATAGCATTTGAATTTATAATTTCCAGGAATCTTTGGGCAGGAAGGCCAAATGGGATTCCTGACTTTGAGAGGGTGGTCTGTAGGATGCTATAAACTGAAAAGCAGTCTTGCCCACTGTTAGTTGCACATGGATGGTCTCCGATACTTCGTGCAATGCCACTAACCTGGAGGTGTGGATATCCTTGATAAATATGGAAACTCCCCCTCCTTTTGTGGTTCGGTCCGGGTTTTGGGGCCAAAAAGCATGATACGAGGTATAGCCTGGTAGTGCTGGGGTGCTCTCTGGAGCCTTGAACCAGGTTTCTGTCACTGCACAGATATTGATGTTCTCCATACTGAGGAGAGCTTCGAGTGCATACATCTTGAGGTTAAGACTTCTAGCATTTAGCAGCATTACCCTTAGTTTCTTGTTCCTTGTGCTGTCTATGGGGGTGGGTTTGACTTTTGAGCCTTGCCTAAAAAAGGCACTATGGGGGTGGCAAGAGCCTTTGCCAATATCCAAAAGCCCAGTGGTGACAGGTGCAAGCCATCCCTAGTGAAGCAACGTGGCTTGTCGAGCATGTCATCCCAGGCTGACAGACACTGGATCCCCTTTGAATGACACCAAAATTGTAGCCAATTGTTAAAATCGATCATTTTGTCTTTGTACTGTGGCATCATTCTAGGTGAGGGTAAGATGCTGCTCAAGGTCAGGGTCATACCAGCCTGGGCTACATGATTAGAGAGCTCCTCTATGTCTCTTTTCATGTAGTCCAGGGAGGTACGTCTCAGGTCATTCACACCAGCATGTACAATGACTGAGTCATATTTGTATTTGCTTTGGAGTGACCTGAGTGCTTGCGTTATGTGTCGGATCCTAGCACCCGACAGGCAGCTCACCGTGACCTTCTCTTTATTCAGCCTGGTGAGCAGGACATCAGTGTGTCTGACAATAGAGTCACCTATAACAAGAGTATCAGGTGTGTTATTCAGCCTTAAGGGCTGTGGCTGCTTGGCACACTGACTTTGTGGGTTATGTGTTGTGTGTGTTTTGTTTTGAGGTAGCGTCTGCTTGGATGTCTGCTTTGGAGGTCTCTGTTGCTTAGGTAGATTTTTATTTAGAGCCTCCGAGTATGTTTTTGTGTATTTATGTGTTTGGTTCGGTGATGTGGTGGGACTATGTGATACTGGAATTGTGTTGTGTGAGGTTACCTTCTCCTCCTGACTGGTTACACCAGTTTTGAGATGAGAGAGCTCAGCCTCCAGTTTGGCTAAATAGTTGCATCTCTCACATATATTTGAACCTGTTTGGAGGAGGAGAGGGTTGTCTGTGTACATGAGACAGTTGTAACATTGCCTCAAAATTCCCAGATTCATCAGCTGGACTGGAGAGGAAACCATTGACTGACCTTTGGACATGCTAGAGTAACAGGGAAACTGAATTTAAGATGGACCAATAGAGGACAGGGTAATCGTAGAGAGTATAAGAGTAAGTAGTGCTTATGGTTTAATAGTGCTAACTTGTAGGATTACTTAATTGGACCAGTGAAGGGCCTTAGAATGAGAATATGGTGTTTAAATTGAGAGATAGAGCAGTTCTAAGGGAAAAAGTGAAGAGCAGACTTTGTGGAGCCAGGAATAGTTTAAACCCAATTAGGCGGCGCTGCCCATTGTTGCGCTATGCTCAAAGATGCGCAAAACCGTGCAAAAGAGGGTTTTAAGAGAAGAATATGAAGAAGTTTTGGAATTGACCCAAAATGGCCAATAAAACTACAGTTTCAAGTCAGTAACCACTCTCACAGGGGCAGGCAGGCTGCTCAATGTTTTTCACTGCCACTGATCAACAGAGAGACTTTCCTTTAGCCCAAGCAAAAAATGGCCTCACAGAAACTTACAAACAGTTCAAGAACAGCAAGCCTGAAACTGAACTTTTTTTAAATCTCAGAAAAGTGGGAAAAAAGCAAGATTTTTTTTGTTTTTTTTTCAGAGATAGCAGAGGTTAACAAGTATCAACAAGTTATAACAGTGCAGTAAATGATCCCACACAAGAGTGCTAGGCCAAAGACAGATAAAATGCAAGTTTTGAGAAAAAACGATTTTAAAAATAAGTGCAAACAGGAAATTCAGTAAACAGCTCTAGGTTGTGCTCTAAATACAGTTACTAATGCAGAAATCAAATTTAACAAGCCAGAAAATGCTCAAAATAGGCGGCTATGCAGAAAAACTTAGCAAATAAACAGAGGAAAAATACTTAAAGTCTCAAAAGTGGCTCCTTTCTTCTCTCAGCGTTTTCTCCTCTTGGTGGGTGCTTCACCAATAGCCAACAAGCCTGAAAAGATGCCAAAACCACGAGGCAACCAGGTTTTAAGAGAGGAAGATGAAGGAGTTTTGGAATTGACCCAAAATGGCCAATAAAACTACAGTTTCAAGTCAGTAACCACTCCCACAGGGGCAGGCAGGCTGCTCAATGTTTTTCACTGCCACTGATCAACAGACACTGACTGTTCTTTACAAGGCTCATTATTGTCTGTGTTCTTAAATTCCTGTAAAATAATTGGATGATATACACCATGACGTTCACCCCATACCTGTTTAACAACATAATTTATTAAAGCCATGGAGTAACTTTGTTTAACAACTCAAATTCCTTAAGGCATGTATTGTCATCTGAGGTCAGCATTGATACCCTAATGAACTGGCTTTTAACTAGACCCTTTTTCTGGTGGTAAGGGTGGCAACTTGAATAAAACAGAAAAGAATTGCAGTGTGTGGGGTTTCTATATATTTTAGTTGCAAGTTTGCCATTCTGTGAACAAATTATTTCAATGTCCAAATAAGATATGTCATTGGCATTAATCTGATGTGGGAATTCCAAAAAATCTGTACTGGCCTGCATTTGCCTCAGAAACTCAATTGTTCTACAGTACCCTGCCATAAAATCAATAAACCATCAAGGTACCTATAGTACACTCAACAAAGCTTAAATAAAGGGAGCTGAAAAGTGGAATCCTCAGTTTACTGTGGAGATTGGAAGAATAGGTTACTTTGCAAGGAGATGTTTTGGCAGCTTAGGTTTAATGCCACGGCACCACCTGGCTTAAACAAAATGATCTCCATTGCAAGTGAACTAAAGGATAGATCATCAAAAGTATAGTGGCTTATGCTTTATTTACTTACGCATTTATTTATTCTTCTATCCCTTTTTTGTTTTTTAAAATAGTAAGTTTTTGATTTATGTAGGTACTTACCTTTGCCATTTTTTTCCTTAAATGTTGGATAATGTGATTTGCCTTTATATGACTGGTTAATTGAGGGTGTGTGTCTCTGGATTGTTTCTTTGATAAAAACGCTCAGCTGTTTTGATGTTTTGATTATATGGTTCTGATTATGTCATATTAGAAAGACGAAAGCGCTAAACCATATTATTTTGGGATATAAGTAACTAGTTTCTGTTTTTATCTTATTATAATAAAGTTTCATTTTGGAGAGAAGAGTCCTTGTCCCTTGGAGCTCCTGTTTTTTCTTTTATTTAGAAGTGATAATTTGTTTGTTCTTCCTATTACGGGTAAGAAATATTCTTTATCACAGTATGCAGATTGTTATACTAATAATGTAATATATTTGGCTCAGTGCAGGGATTGTTGTTCGTTTTATGTTGGAAAAAAGAATTGTAAATTAAAAGATTGGAAACTAAAACACTTCAGACATATGTTTAGGTAACGGTCATAATGCTTTATATCAGCATGTCTGTTGCAATAATGGTCGTCCATTTAGTTTTATGGTATTACAGATCATTAAAATGTCTAAGAGAGGGGGGACCTGTATAATTTAACTCAACATATTGTTGTTCTTCTTTTGGCTTTTCCTAGTTAGGGGTTGCCATACTAGAACTCCAGTCGGCTACTGATTGGCAGTAGATTTTTTACGGTGCTGAGGTGCCAGCTCGATGCCCAACCTTCAACGAAGGCACACCCATTCTATGCATGTCTTTCAAACGCCACTCGACCATGGGGAGGACATGCAGACTCCACACAGAAGGCGCTCCAACTGAGAATTGAACAGGAGAACCTCTTGCTGTGAGGCGACAATGCTACCGCTGCACCACCGTGGCTTATAATTTAACTGAATATAATGAGACAGAAAATGGATTAATGAGATGAGAGGTGATAAACCTCCAGGTATGAATGAGGTCATTCCCATCAAGCCCGCCCTCAAATGGAGGAGGGTTCAGTACTGAATGTTGATTGGATATTGTGTATTTTAAAAGTGGTCTCAAAGATGTGTACATTGTCTGAAGAAGGATTTTATCCGAAAGCGCTAACCTTTTATACATTTTGTTAAATATGTAGAATTTTATCAGCCTGCTGGTCCTCATATTTTGCACTGTTTTCCAACTCCTAGTCACTGGAGAACTTCCTGAATAAGAATTAGAAAAACAATGTGAACGTGTGGGAGAAAAATTTTGTGACAGACTGTTATAACAAGTATTAGAAATTTTACATTCATTAAATGAAACTGAGTCAACAGGAACAGTCCCTTTCAGTTGCATTGACTGCAAATAGCTGAACATAGCTTTCATCCTTGTCTCAGATGTTTGGATGAGATAGTTCTTTTCCCATTCTAGGTACATCTGTATTGTGGAACACTATATCCAGGAACTAATTGTTTATGTCTTCTGTTTCATCCAAGTGTGATACCATATTTTGTTTTCACTGCATAGGATCATGGTATGGTAGGTTTCTGCATTGTAGTAGCTGTTGTGAGCACCTTTTTCTATCTCTCTAACTTTAAGAAGACTACTTGGCCTGGTTGAAGGATAGGTAGATGATAGGCAGAACTGCATTGGTCATAAAATAATTTATATGAAGCTTTGACTTTTTTGGTTATTTTGTTTGATTACTTTACACAAGATTACTTTAGGCTCAATTTTTTTTAATAACATTGGCATATTACTCCAGTGACACTGTGTGGATTAGCTAGATATGCCATGAAAGCTTCATGAGGATGTGTTTGTCTTTGTGCTTTATTGCTCTCTCAGCTTCACAATTTGATTTTGAATAGTGATGCCTTGATGTAGTATGGATGAAACATAAACTGCGTACCATTGTCTGTAACCAGTTTGAAAGGAATATAATTATCATTGCTTTGAATCTGGCTATTATTTTTTTTGGTCAGTCATGGTCAGTACATATATTGTATCTATGTCAGAAAAGTAATTCTACAACAAGAAGGCAGCTTTTGCATTCAAACTTACATACATCATTATCTATATTTTGCTATGTACCTTGAGGGAATTACTATACGTGGCTCTCCTCTCTATGATCGCTTGTGCACAATGCCGAATTGGCACTTAGATACCAGGTTTGCAACGTTTTGGTTGATGTTTGGCTACAACATTGGCATTTTAGTCCTTTCTTGACATTTGGTGAGGCCTTGATACTGTTTGTATATTTGACATGCAACATCTGCTCACTGTAATGAGGGTACTATTTTTTTTATTTTATTTTATTTTACATTTGTTGAGCAGAAAAGTCAGATTAGTTTCCACAAAGCCTGTTTTCAGTGGAGGCCCGGGGAGAAATGCTCCATTACTACAATTCTGTCTCATTACAACAGCAAGCTATAATGTTCAGGTGACTGCAGTCTGACTGTATAGTGCTTATGTGTGAGCTGTTTGGTTTGTATGCAAATGATTTGGCCATTGATTTTGCACATTTTGCATAATAGCTTACAACTCTCAATCATTTAGAGCAGCTCTATTAAATTTGTTTAGTCTTCTAGTAGTCGCTGCTCTAGTAAACATTATGTTCTGCACATACACCACAATGTCTTCCTCTTTGATATTAAATGATGGTTGGTCATGTAAACAATTTTGGATAACACATCTGTGACAACTAGTTGTTTTCTAGGTACTTAAATTGCTCTGTTATTTAACCTTTTTGTCTCATCAACATCCTTTGGTACCTTGGTGGCACTTTGTCTAGGTCATATGAGTTGATTAGTGGTACAAGAGCTTGTGGTCACTTTGGAGTTGGAAACTCTCAATCACTAACAGGTATCTGGTGAATTTTTCACATGCCAACACACTTGCAAAATAATTTTTTCCAATTTATGATTATCTCTGTCGAGCATCAGTTAGCATTCTACAACACAAGCCAACAAGATACAACATTTCTTCATCAATTTGGAGCAATGCTGTACTTAGGCAGGAGGTACCTGCATCTGCAGTCACCGATGTTGGTTTAGTAACATCATAGTATCCCATCCCTGGAGCTGTTGTTCGCATTTATTTTATTTTACTGAATGCTTGAGCATGAGCACATCTCAATGACAATGGTACATTTTTCTTTAACAAGTCTGTTAAAGGACAAAATACAGTTGAAAAATCTGGTAGAAAGTTGCCCAAGTAGTTAGTTATTTCTAGTGCTTGCCTTTCCTGAATTACACAGGATGTATTTTGTAACTCATTTATAAACTTGCTTGTGTCTGGTCTGACTACACTATTATATGTACTTGGCCAATAGTAGTAGAAGCCTGTTTTACTAAAGTTACTCTTGCTTTGATTTAGCTTTAAAACAGAATTTTTAACAGTCTACAGCAGTGACTCTAACATCAAATCATTTATTTTTTTTATCTCAACCCAACAACAGGATGTCATACATTACAACAACAACGCCATCTATTCGAATGAGTAACTCAGTCATTTACTGAAGTTAGCAAATGGCAGCTATTTAAAATGCAACTTTCCCATTAGGATAATGACGATTGTTAGCTTTTGACTTTATTTATATACAGCCATTTGCTAGACCCTACTGAAAGCATCTAGCATGGAAAACACATTAGTATTAACAAGCACTGCTGTTATGTTTTCTACTATAGGTAAAATAAACAACATCACTGAGGTTTTTTAAATCGCCACTTACCTGTGCTCAACCATTCTTTTTAATCACCAGAATCATGGGAACCATCACTCATAGGTTTGTAGGTAAGTACTAGACTAGCTGCTTGTGTTACTTTTAAAATTTGCTTTATTTGACTTAATTAGCCCCTTAGTTATTTATTTATTTATTGACATTTGTTAACCAGGTTGGTTATACTGGGCTTGGGGCCCATTTTCAGAGGAGACCGAAGGAGAAAATATTCCATTAATAGACAGAAACAGTACATCACAACTCAAACAATGATTAAGTTCATATGGCTATAATATACAACAAGAGAGTTATATAAGTTGATTTACAGCAAAAGTAAAAGACATAGTAGAGAGCAGGCATAAGTCAAAAAAGTACACAATAATGTATCTACAGAGACAATACATATACACAAAAAAAATGTCTGCATCATTGTCATTTGAAAGAAATCGGTATATAACACCCTACAAGGAGTCATGCAAAATAGGGGAGTGAGGTACCTAGATAAGTGAATGGGTGTATGGAGGTTAGGTTGGGTCATGGCAGGGTCAGGTCTTGAAGTTGAGAAGGTGAATTATTAGTTCATTTTTGAAGTTTGAGGGGTGGGAGATGGAACGTATGTGTAAGGTAAGCTTGTTCCAAGCATGGGTAACAGAGTGTTTGTATAGTATTTTTCCTACAGTTGTTTTAGGTTGGTAGATGTCCAGTAGTTGTTGGTTAGAGGTACGGAGGGTCCCGAGATGGAGTATAGTTAGAGATCAATAATGAAAGAGATGGACAGAGTGACTGGTTGTAGAGAATAGAGTGTAACATTTGAAAATGAGATAGCTGCAGTTGTTGGGGCAGTTCTAGCCATTGTAGAGAATTACTAAATTACAGTGATGTGCATTGTATGGAGAGTTAGTTATGAATCTAGCTACTTTGTGGTAAGTTTGTTGGAGTTTGTTCAGGGTTGTGGCCTGAATGTTGGTGAGAACTGGGGAGGCATATAGGAGGGAGGGGAGGAGGAGTGCTTGTCCCAGGGTGAGTGTAGAGTTGGGGGTTAGAAGTTTTTTGTTCCGATACAGTAGCCCCAGTTTCTGGTGATTTTTCTTTTTACATTGGAGTATGTGCATCTTAAATTTTAGTTTGTCATCAATGATGATGCCAAGGAGTTTTGTGTGGGTATTGGGTTGGATAATTGTGTTGTTGGAAGATTTGATAGCAAAGGTGGTTTTATGCTGAGTAAGAGAACAGGGGAGGAAGGGTAAGAGTTTGGTCTTTTTTGGGTTAAGAATAAGAAGGCTGTCAGACAGACATTTTTCAGTGGCTAGAAAGGCCTGTTGGGTAAGGGTATGGAGCTCAGAGAAGCTGTTTGAGATAGAGATGAGTGTAGAGTCATCCGTGTATTGAATGAGGGAAGATTCTTTGCATGATTTGAAAAGATCATTGGTGAAGACATTAAACAAAAGGGGACCCAAGATGGAGCCTTGAGGTACTTCAGTTGAGACAGGGAGGAATGGTGAGGAGGATGGAAGCCATTTAACGGATTGCTGCCTACCAGATAGGTAGCTAGAGAACCATGTTAAAGAGGTGGAAGATAGGTTGAGCTTGGGAAGTTTAGATAGCAGTAAAGGATGTGAGACTGTATCAAAAGCTTTGGAAAGGTCAAGGAAGAGACAGGATATGAGTTTATTGTTGTCAAAAGCCTTGGCAATAGTGTGAGTGAAAGAGAGGAGGGCAGTAGTTGTGCTGTGGTTGGGCCGAAAACCGTGTTGTGTGGGAGTGAGTAGGTTGTGCTAGAGGAGGTGGTTGAGAAGCTGTGTATGAATGCATTTTTCAAGGATTTTAGAGAGGGGGAAATAATGGCAATGGGTCAGTAGTTAGCAGGGTGTGTGGAGTTTCCACCTTTATGTAGGGGAATAGTGAAGAAGGATTTCCACAGGGTAGGAATGGCAGATTCAAGGATTGGTCTGTTAATTAGAATAGATACTGGGTAGGCAATAGATTCAGCAGATAGTGTGAGTAAGGAAGAAGGTAGATTGCCAGTGGAAGGAGAGCAGGGTTTGAGCTTAAGAAGAAGAGATTTGATGTATGAAGTGGGAACAGGGTGAAAGGAAAAGAGAGTTGTGCTTGAAGGATTGGGAGGGGTAGGTACTGAAGCAGAGTTTGAGTTAGTGGGTACAAGATTCTGGATGGTGTCAATGAAGTGCTTATTGAGGAGGGTAGTGATTTCCCGAGGCGATATATTTGGGTAAGGGGAGGGGTTAGAGGGACTACCAGGAGACAGAATTTTATTCAAAGTAGGCCAAAATTTTCGAGGGCTGGATTTGCTATTGAGCTGGGCAGAGCTATATTAGGACTTTTTGTCATTTGTAGTTTGTTTTTTAGCAAGGTTCCTTAGTTGTCTAAATTTGAGTAGTAGGTGTAGTTGTAATTGTAGTTCTAAACAGTAGTTGCCTGTTTAGTTTGATGAGAGTGTTCTTTATTTTATGGGAGTTACACTTACTTTAGCCATGCTTTTTTCATTTGTTATATATTCTGTTTAATTTGGGATGCCACTAGGGCAGTTTGTTTTTGGAGTTAGTTTTGGGCTTACTTCTGCTATGCACAGCAGTCTCTATGCAGCCATTGACATGGTTGCACAGGCTTTCTTTGAACAATTCTGCATGGGTTGCTGTGTTCTCTGGGTTTGGAGGGGCACTGAATTTTGACAAACTATCTCTTAATAAAAGATAGTTTGTTGTTGAATTGTTCCTAACTGTTATTGTTACTGGATTTTACGAATTGTGTTGAAATTGTAAGTACAAATTTATCCAAACGTTTAAAGTTATAGTAACATGCAAGGCCAAGTTGGGCTGTGTCCAGATTCTTAGCAGTAGGAGAGAGCATTGTCTCAACGTCTCAACTGGGCAACTAATACAGACTTTGATTTCAACAGTGATTATAATTTATCTATCTATCTATCTATCTATCTATCTATCTATCTATCTATCTATCTATCTATCTATCTATTTTCATTTGTTGACCAGGGAATAATGACTGGGGGTAGAGACCCAGGAAGAAATGCTCAACTGGTACTACATATTACAAAATCCAATGTAAATGAAGACTGGTAAATAAAACAGTGGTGTCGTCTCTGATAGTGCAGTATTCAAAAAGGATACATAGTAACATATGAACCGGTTCATGTTATGTAAAAGTATTCTAAATAGAAATAGACATTCTTGGTGGAAGAATCAATCTTGTGCAATGCATTAACACTGGTACAATCACAGTGTCATGTTGAAATGAAATATAGCATGCACAGACATTAAAAGTGGAGCAGACGTAAACATGGATATACATTAGTAAACACATATTTCTGGATTAAAGTAAGAGTTAGACAATTTGCACAAGTTGCATTAGGGTAATTTACCAGCTGCCTGTGTCTCTAATAGTTTCATAGGCTCAGACCCTGGTGGGAGGTTGGCATAATGGTTAAGGTGTATACCTTACAAACTCAGGGTACAGGATCTGATTCTCAGATGGGGTAACTGTGTAGGCTTAAAATGTCACACAAAGGCAGTTAGCCTAGTACTAAAGTATGAGGTGATAAGGTTGTCCTGGCCATTTAAGTTTTTCTAAGGACAGTGCAGTGATGGGTCTTATAAGGGAGGTTGCAGGCAAACCTTCCAATTTTATTGTAGCACTGATGCAGCTTGGAAATTTGATTGTCATGCACATTTACAAGTACAGGGAAGGCCAAAAGTAGTTCTGGTTGTAGGTAGGCAAATGACTGAGGTACTCTTATTTGCAATAATTTGCCTGTATTTGATTACTTATGTATATGCAAATCAGATTTTAGGTTTTCATCTATAGTAACTCCTAACAACTTATCATGTATTGCCCTCTGAATTTGTATATTTGAGGAATTAATTTTGAAGTCTATATTGTTGTCCAAGTGGGATTTAGTGGTAAAGTGAAATGTTTATTTTTTTTTCTTAGAATATAGCAGAAGTTGATTGTTTTTTGACAGACTGGAGCATATGCAGATTCAATTTTAGGTGTTCATTTATTGGGAATCCCAGTATATTTGATTGTATGTACTATTTCTGTTCTGTTATTATTTTTGCAGAGTATTCTAAAATAATTGTTTTTGATGTGAGAAATGTTTTGGCGTTAAGAGCATTGATTTTGTATTGTTAGGATTTAGAAGAAGGTGAAGTCTTCTTAGTCATGTTCTAATGGATGGAAAGGAGTCCTGGGTGAGGTCATTAAGTTTAGAGAGGGTTGTGGCTGAACAGATGAGGGTGGTGCCTTCTTCGTTTTCTATTATGGTTGCATGCTTGGAGGCTGTGTTAAATTTATTTATAAAGATATTGAATAAGCAGGTGCCACGTATTGTGTCTGTTTGTGAAATAGCTACGGAACCATGACACAGCTGAGTAGTAGAGGTTAAGGCACGAAAGTTCTGTGAGTAGATTTTGGTGAGAGATGGTGTTAAATGCTTTTGATAGGAATTACTTATGTGGTTTATGGTGTCTGAGTAACTGAAAAGGGTAGTGTTGGTATTATGTTTGGGATGAAAACCATATTGGATGTTGGAGATGAGCTTATGACTGATGAGGTATTTTAAGAGTTGTGAATAGATACACTTTTATTGGATTTTTAATAGAGGTGTTAAGACAGCTATAGGTCTGTAGTTGGTGAATTCCATGGACCTACCCTCTTATGTAGGAGTATAATAAAATGCTTTTTCCAGAGGGCTGGGATATAGTTTTCTGAGACAGAATTGTTTATAAGGACTGGGGTGCTATAACTGAGTAAGGAATGAACTTTTTTTTTATAAAATGGGAATTGAATTGGGAATCAATGCTGCCTTTGTTGTTGTTTGTTGTGGGTGAGAGTGTGTTGGACTGTCTGTTATGAGGGAGTTTATTAATGGAGGGTCAGAAGTGCTTTGGACTGCACTGATATTTGTGTTGAAGCAATTGGTAGAACAATTGTTTGCCTGATTTAATCTTTCATTTAGTAAGGTTTTTATTGAATCTAAACGTTTGAGAGGCGCTCCATGTTTTGTTTTGAAGCCAGTTTGTCCGTGCTTTCTCTCTTAGGCCTGTGGGTTGTTTGGTTTCTTTACTTAACCATGGGGTTGGGATTCATTTAATTATTTTTGTACAAATTGGTACATAGTCATTCAGTATATTACAAAATGTGTTGTAAATGAGTAATTATTTCTTCATCAAGGGGCAAAGTCTTTAGAGATGACCAGTTACAATATCTTAGGCTATTGTTGAACGTGCTCTCACTGAATTTTGTGAGACTATGAACCTGTTTGTAAATTACTTTATTTATTTATTTTTTTATTTACCTGTCTTAAAGCAAATGTGGGGAGATGGCTACTGACTGTATTGGGTAAACATCTAAAGGAGGTTATATTGAGTGGGTTGGAGGTAAGAATCCAATCATGTGTGGATTACCTCTGTGTAGTTTTACTGAATCTTGCAGTTGTATTGATAAGTGGGTGAAGTTATAGAGATTTATTATGCAATCGGGGATGTTTGCACTGGCAAACTGCCAGTTCATATCAACATCACCAAGTATTATGTTTACAAGGTTTATGTTTAGAGATAAGGGATAGTGAGGGAAACGTACTCACATGTGAGGAGGGTGTGTTGAGCAGATGGAAAGAGTACTTTGAGGGGTTGATGAATGAAGAGAATGAGAGGGAGAGAAGGCTGGATGATGTGGGGATAGTGAATCATGAAGTACAATGGATTAGCAAGGAGCAAGTAAGGATAGCTATGAAGAGGATGAAGAATGGAAAAGCTGTTGGCCCGGATGACATACCTGTGGAAGCATGGAGGTGTTTAGGTGAAATGGCAGTGGAGGTTTTTAAATAGATTGTTTAATGAAATCTTGGAAAGTAAGAGGATGCCTGAGGAATGGAGAAAAAGTGTTTTGGTACCGATTTTTAAGAATAAGGGTGATGTGCAGAGTTGTAGTAACTACAGAGGGATTAAATTGATCAGTCACAGCATGAAGTTATGGGAAAGAGTAGTGGAAGCTAGGTTAAGAAGGGACGTGATGATTAGTGATCAGCAGTATGGTTTCATGCCAGGAAAGAGCACTACAGATGTGATGTTTGCTCTGAGAGTGTTGATGAAGAAGTACAGAGAAGGTCAGAAGGAGTTGCGTTGTGTCTTTGTGGACTTAGGGAAAGCATATGACAGGGTGCCTAGAGAGGAGTTGTAGTATTGTATGAGGAAGTTGGGAGTGTCAGAGAAGTATGTAAGAGTGGTACAGGATATGTACGAGGGTAGTGTAACAGCGGTGATGTCTGCGGTGGGAGTGATGGATGCATTTAAGGTGGAGGTGGGATTACATCAAGGATCAGCTCTGACACCTTTCTTATTTGCAATGGTGATGGACAGGTTGACAGACAAGATCAGACAGGAGACCCCATGGACTATGATGTTTGTGGATGACATTGTGATCTGTAGTGAGAGTAGGGAACAGTTGGAGGAGACCCTGGAGAGGTGGTGATATGCTCTAGAGTGAAGAGGAATGAAGGTCAGCAGGACTAAGACATAATATATGTGTGTGAATGAGAGGGAGGATAGAAGAATGGTGAAGATGCAGGGAGTAGAGGTTGCAAAGGTGGATGAGTTTAAATACTTGGGATCAACAGTTCAGAGTAATGGTGAGTGTGGAAGAGAGGTGAAGAAGACAGTGCAGGCAGGATGGAGTTGCTGGAGAAGAGTGTCAGGAGTGATTTGTGACAGACGAGTACCAGTAAGAGTAAAAGGGAAGATCTACATGAGGGTAGTGAGACCAGCTATGTTATATGGGTTGGAGACAGTGGCATTGACAAAAAGGCAGGAGTCAGAGCTTGATGTGGCAGAGCTGAATATGTTAAAATTTGCACTGGGTGTGATGAGGATGGACAGGATTAGGAATAAGCATATTATAGGGTCAGCCCAGGTTGGAAGGTTTGGAGACAAAGCCAGAGAGGCAAGATTACGTTGGTTTGGACATGTGCTGAGGAGGGATGCAGAGTATATTGGGAAAAAGATGCTAAGGATGAAGCTGCCAGGTAACAGGAAAAGAGGAAGGCCTAAGATAAGGTTTATGGATGTGGTGAGAGAGGACATGCAGGTGGTTGGTGTGAGAGAGCAAGATACAGAGGACAGGAAGAAATGGAAACAGTGGATCCGCTGTGGCAACCCCTAACGGGAGCAGCCAAAAGAAGAAGAAGAAGATGTTTAGAGATACCCAGCATAAGATACTAACTGTACTGGTATTACCTCCTGGTGGCATATACAGTGCCATAATACATATGCTTTTATAATTATTCATTTTTATTACTGAGATAAGGAGTTCTGTGTTAAAATCAGGGATGTTTTGAGGATATAGGGCCATATCTGAAGTTTTTTTTTTTAATTATAGCAACACCATCTGATCTTTTATTTATCTTGTTCTTTCTGATAATACTCTAACCTGATGTGGTCCTTTCCTCATCAGTTATTTTAGGCAATGCAAGAATATGAATCTTGGAGTTTGTTACATATGCTTGTAAAATATGTTTATTAGTTGCATGGCACTACTGTGGATATGGGAAGGAGGTAGGTTACCTCTTGTCATAAAGGGGTAATTTTGGACATTGTTGTTTGGTCTGGGTTGGGGTGGACATCCCTCTGGGTCTATATCACTTCAACAAATTGGCTGAAGTTCGAACACCATATATTCTAACTTCTAACCTCGAAGTGCAAAAACATCAAAGTCTTAGAACAGCGATTTTTTTCCCATGGAAAAAAAATCGTTGTTCCAAGAAACACACACACACAACACAAGCACACCAAAAAAACAGCAATCCACACACATACACTTAAAATCCTACATCTAACCCTACACTAAACTGTACATACACTTCTATCTATCCACTTACCTTAACACAAACCCTAACCCTAAGTTCCATCAATATTGCACACTCACCTGACCCGCGCCCTAACCCTAACTCACCTATCCCGCCCTAACCCTAAAGTCTGTCACTATTACACACCCACTACCTGTGCCCTAACCCTAACTCACCTATCCCGCTCTAACCCTAAAGTCTGTTACTATTGCACACCCACCTCACCCGTGCCCTAACCCTAACTCACCTAACACGCGCCCTAACCCTAACGTCTGCACAATCGCAAACTTACCTGAACCTGACCTGTAACATTCCACCACAATGCTGAATATAGCAAAGCCACAGAAAGGGCACACCAAATTCTTTCCCTGAGAAAGAATTTGGTGTTCTTCAGCTTCACAATAATCAGTTTTCGAACTTCACAGTTCGAACATATGGCGTTCAAACTGCTGAAGTTTCAACGAACTGATAGGAACCCTCTCCTCCAACTATCACAGTAGATGTGATATGCTGATATGAAGGCAGCTATTTGTATTTGTGTTTCATCTTTATGGTACGATTTTGTGCTGGAGAATTGGGTCTGGTACATATGTATTTGTAGGTGCTTGTTAAATAGAGTGGTGCAGTTCAGGCAATGCAATCAGCAGGTAGCAGGAATTGTACTGTTTTTGATTGTCTGGGTTTGTGGAGGCACAATGGTATATAGTGTGATGGCAGGATGGGATGTGTGAGACCAGTAGTAGGCTGAGGAAAAAGAAGCATTTTTAATGTTGTGGTGTATATTGTGAAAGAAACATGTGTTAGAGGAAAGATGGAGTTATGCTTAACTGCCACTCTACACACTTGTGGTTAGCAGTTGGAAAACTTGCAATAATAAGGTCACTACATGTAATGAAATAATACCTTATTGGGAGGACATAAATATGTCAAAATCAGTTTACAGCATGTGGCAAAACATTTGATGAGTATTTACAGGCAAAAATAAATGTAAAATTGTAAGGGATTGGATTTAAAAGTGGTTTAGGGATGCAAGTTTGCTACTGAAATGTAAAATAGGAATTTTTTGTAGCATAATTGCAGACTGATAATTTAAAAGTCATGTGTGTATTATTGTGAGTTGGATAGGGCTTATGTGTGTAATTCTACTGTTATGTGTATGCTTTTAAGAGGGGTGGGAAGTAGGTGGAGTCATGGGTGGAGAACAGTTCCAATAAATCTAATGGTATGGGGGGTATGAGGGGTATGGGGGCTATGGGGGGTGGGAGGGCAGCAAAACAGACAACAGCTCCCACAGCAGTTAGGGTGAGTAGGGTGGAAAAGGAGCAGAACAGACAACAATGGACAACAGCTCCCACAACAGCTGGAGGTAATCTTTGTGGGAATGCTCAGTGTGTAGAAATCAAAAGCTGTGAGTTATCTGCATTGGAGATTACTTCTGACTTTAAAACGTATTTAGAAACAGAGAAAGACACTCCTTTGCAAAAGTAGTGCTTAAAATTGTGTAGCACCACTCCACCAAGTAACCAGGTATGTGAAATAATCCCACCTTCTTCTGTCTCGATTATGTTGTGGGGGGGCGTAAGTTCTCCAGTGGGGAGAAAGCCATAAGAGCAGCCTGTGTAAGGTGCTCAGAGAAGGAGTAAAATAGTTGATATGTTTACAAATCTAAAGAGGTGGATTATAGTATAACATGCACATTGAGGTATTATACCAGAATGTTCTCAGGTAACCTAGATCCATAAAATGGGACTGAAGAGGGAGCCATAGGAGGGTGAAGTATACCTTAAACTAGATGGTCAGGGCTGTTACTGTTTTGGACTCAAATGTTCTGTTGGGGCTTCTAGATGTTACAAAACCATGGAGCCAGGATATAATCTGTCGTGGGGGAGTTTATGTGACATCTGATCATGTGTGTGAACTCCTGGATTACACAACTAATACTTAAAGCTATTCTACTGTTTTTTACATACACTGACAGTAAGTATTTGGAGAAAATCTGTCCCTAGGATAACTGGCATATACTTCTGCACTATCACTGGATTCAAAGGTGAATCACAGATTTCAGTGTGAATAATGTCAGGAGCAAAAATAATAAATAATAATAAGCAAATAATATAAAGTAGAACAGTTATCATCACTGAGTATAGTACAGAATCTTGCGGCTGAAGGGTATTCTTAAAAGTCACAAGAATATCTGGGAGAGAGTGAACATTAACTTAACTGCATAGCCCACTGAAGGCAGTTTTATACTTACGTTGGTTTGCATTTAGAGGAAAATGAGCTTTTTTGCACAAATGCGCTCTTTTGCACAGTTATATATATTTACTGATATTGGTATTTATATTATTGTCTATTTGCTGTCTTAGATTTTTGTTAATTTTTGTTGTTTTTATATGTTGCGGAAGGATTTGCAGAATAAGAATTTTATTGTGCTTTGTGACACTGTCTCTAGTACATAGTTTTTTATGTTTAGTTTAGTTTAGTTTAATTTAATTTAATTAAACGCAGCATTTAGTGCCTTACTTAGCTGAAGTCTCCCTAAATGTTTAAAGAAACCTTTACCATTCACTTGCGCTTAAGCGCTTGTAGTAGCTGAAACGGCGGCTTTTGTCATCACTCTAGTGGAGCTTAGATAACTGCTTAGGGGACACATACTCAAGAAGATCTTAGGAAACTCAGCTGTATTTAACTAAACACAGCATTTTTAGCGTCTTACTAAGCTAGTCTGGCCTTCCTCAAGTTGCCGTTGTACCTGCTTCAATTGTTCAGGCATTACCCCTAGTCAGTGTTGAAGACCTCTCTCACTTTTAATTCTCAGTTATATTGCTCCTAGGTCTGGTTTATTTTAGGCATGTTATTCAGAAATATTTGTTAAACTCCTGCCATAATTGGTTTAGAAGCTGCATTCATACTCTCTAGTTTTAGTTATCAATAAGGGCAACACTGTGTTACAGTGTTTTGCTTTGTTGTTTAAGGAATTGTTCTCTCGCTCAACAGAGGCTTGCAAATACTCTGCCTTGCTTTGTAACTTGTAAAGTGGATTATATGTGTTAGTCAGATTAATATTGTGTTACCTTTTTCTGATTATTAATGTTGTATTTATTTTACTACTTTACAGGCCTGATACCTGTGCTAACCCTCTTCCTTTTTACTTGCCTCCCTTCTTCCCAAAGTACCTAGCTCAACTCTGTTCTGATTCCTGCCCTAGCCACAACCCATCTGGTGTCACAAGAAGCCGTCCAAACTCCAGTGACTGCATATGCTTGCCTCTTTTTTTTACCCTCTATCAAGAAAAGAAGAAAGTAGGTTATGGGCATAGTCCCGCTGGTATACTAGGCCTCTGTTTTTGGATATCTACAAGGGTCTTACAGTTTGCCTGAGCTTGAGCCACTAGCAGCCGGTACCCCACCTTCACAGCCTCTCTTCTACCTTCTCACCTCCGCACCTTTAACATTCCTTCTCTTATAATTACTTTTTACTTTATCTCTTCACTAGTTAGCTTCCCCACTCTCCTTCTTCTATACCTGCTTTATCCACTAGGTGGCACCCTAATCTCTTTTTTTTCTCTGCTGCTCCCTCTTGCACTAACTGTCCTACGTCTGTAATTTCAGTATTGGTCTTCCCATCCCCTTCTACCCTCAGCCTTGCCAGTACTCCATCTGTCTCCCTTCTGTTTGATTTTTTACTCCTGAAACCTGCCTAGGTTTTTTTGTTTCTATTCCTTGACCTGCTCCTCCTCTCTCTCACCTTAAGCTTAAACACTGATTTAACCCTCCTTTATTTTTTTTGTCATTTCGCTGGTGCACTTGGACATTCTAGACCTTTCCCTTTTCCTGGTATACCTCTCTTACCTACTCACCTGCATTTCTGATAGTCTCCTCTCCAGCTTCTCCTTCAATTGTTTCTACCCGCTCCGTTCGCCCTACGGGCTCACTCCGCTCCCCTACCCTACCCCCAATTCCCACCCACCCCCAGAGGTTCTAAACTTATACCTCCTTAAACACACCCCCTAACTCACCCTACCAATCCCTGAACTCACCCTTCCTGCTTAATTTAACCACACCCCTACCCTCCCATTACTACTCTCTATAATTACTCTCTCTAAACTTCCTCTATTCCTAACCCTTTACTCACAATTTCATTATCCTTTTTATTCCCCTCACTTACTTTTGCAGGTTCCTTATCTATCCTCTCCTCCTATTCTATTTCCTCTACCTTTCATTTCACTCTAGTTACAATTTTACTTCTCCACAAAAATGGCTCCCTATACTCTAACCATGCCTATACTATCACTTTTACTCATAACCACCCTCTTCTCAGCCTACCTTCTTACCTCCTTTGAAAACCTACACTATGTCCAGCTTTTACACTCACACAAACTATAACTTGCACATATACACCCCTAACTACACACTCCAACATTACTTCCACTCCTAGCTACCTTCTACCTAAATACCACAGACTCTCTCACTTTAAACATGTCCTACCCACCAATAGAAAATTGAAACTTCAAACCTATCTAAAGAACAACGTAATAACAAAACCAAATAATCCCACCTTACAAGATGGGGACATCCACCCCAACCCTGGACCTACCAACCCTACTTTTCAAATAATTAACCCTAAACTTAATAATTCCCTCCTAATAGGACATCTGAACATTCAAAGCATCAATAATAAAGTATCTCACCTTCATGCCCTCCTAGATATCCATTCCTTTGATATTCTCTGCCTCACTGAGACTTGGCTAAAACCTGATACAAAAGATAATGAGATAACTCCCCAAGGCTATAACATAGTGAGACTTGATAGATCAAAACGTAAAGGCGGTGGAGTAGCAATTCTTTTTAAGAATGAACTTAATATCTCCACCCTTCCAGCTTATCCAACCCAGGATAGTAAAATAGAAGTCCTCATAACTAAATTCCAATTTAATACCAAAAAATACCTTTACATTATCTGTATTTACTTACCACCAGGTAATAATATACCCACTTTAGAAGCCTTTCTCAGCTGGGTATCTACGACTTACCCCCAAGAAACAATAATCCTAGGTGATTTCAACATAGACTGGAAAAGTATCAATGCTGAAAATCCTACCTCTCACATCAACCTTCATGGTTTCACCCAAACCATCACCTCAACAGCAAGAATTAATAAACCTAATAAAAAAGAGAGTATCTTAGATTGGATACTCATAAACAAAGTTAAACAAACTTACAATGTAGGAACCCTGCCAGATGATGTCAGTGATCACTCTTTGACTTTTATTACAAGAGAAAAGAAAGATTTTCATAACCTCCCCACCACTAGAACAATACGCTCTACCAAACATTTCAACATAGACTTATTTCAAAATGAACTCAGAGAATGCAACTGGAACCCCTTAAAATCCCTTCCTCTTGAAAATGCAGTAATATACTTTAATACAACTTTCTTATCTATTCTCGACAAACATGCTCCCAAACGTACAGTCAGAATGAAGTCCAACATAGCCCCATGGCTCTCTAATGAAACAAAAAATCTAATTCTACTTAGAAACAAAATCTGGGCTAAATGGAGATGCCATAGAAATAGCTCTGATCTTCTTCATTTCCGCCAGCTTAGAAATACTACTAAAAAAGCAATCATTACTGACAAAAAAAACTACTACTGTAAACTTCAACAAACTCATCAAAATAATCCAAAGAAGTTCTGGTCTTGTATCAATAGACTGTTGTCCCCAGGTAACTCTAAAACTCCCACCCCTCTTGATGCTGATCCAGACACTCCCCACCTAACTGCAAATACCTTCAACTCTTTCTTCACCGACACTATACAGTCTCTAGCTAGACAACTAAACACTGATAAATCCAACCTTCCAATCAACCTAGCACAATCCTCCCATAACTTTAAACTACAACCCATCTCTACCTCTTTCATCTACAGACTTATTCATAAACTGAAGCCTTGTACCCCATCTGCTGACAAACTTCCTTCTCTTTATCTCCAAAAAGCAGCCAAAGTAATCACATACCCTATATCTATACTTATAAATAGGACAATCCAAGAAGGAGCCATCCCAGACATCTGGAAGGTCTCCCACATTATTCCTTTACATAAAGGTGGGAACTCTATCGATTACTCTAACTATAGACCAATTGCTCTCCTATCACCCTTAGCAAAAATTATGGAGAAATGCATTCACCAACAACTTTTACAGTATCTCTCTCCACAACATAATAGCAAGCTGTCAGCATGGCTTTAGGCCTTATCATAGTACTACCTCCGCCCTCCTCTCCTTCACAGACACTATCAATAGAAACCGCAGCAACAACCTTCTCTCTTCTGCTCTCTTCATTGACCTCTCTAAAGCTTTCGACATGGTTAACCATTCCATCCTAATTAACATTCTTGAATCTCTCTCTTTTGATAACCTAGCCATGAACTGGTTCAGATCTTATCTCAGCAATAGGCAACAGGCAGTTCTCTGGGAAAATCAAATTTCTTCCTTGTTACCTGTCACCATCGGTGTCCCTCAGGGCTCCATTCTTGGACCACTTCTTTTCTCTTTATTCATTAATGATCTCTATTTGGCAATTCCTCAAGCAACCTGCATTCAATATGCAGATGACTCCACCCTTATTTGCTCAGCTACCTCTCCAACTGAACTTTCTTCCCTTACTCAAAACATCTTCAACACAGTAGAAACATGGTTTACCAAACGTTACCTCCTACTTAATGCCAAAAAAACTAAACTCCTTCTCTTTACTCCCACTACTAGGTCCGTCCCCTTAAACTTTACTATCTCTTCAAACAATGCCACCATCATCTCACCTGACTCTACTACCAAACTGTTAGGAATAACCATTGACAATAATCTCTCTTTTGATCAACACATTAACAACACCATTAAAATAGTCAACAGAAAAATAGGATCCTTATATAGAATTAAGACTTTCTTAACCACATCAGCTAGAGCCAAGATCGCTCATTCCCATCTAATCTCAACTCTTCTGTATGCCTCACCTGTTTTTACTAACCTTAAGAAAACTAACCTTAACAAACTTGCAACTTGCTACAATAATATTGCCCAATTTGCTACTGGAAATCCCTTTAAAACTCACCACTGTTCTAACCTAAAACAACTAGACTGGCTGGAATTTCAAAACCATCTGTTAATCCCCCAACTCACAATTGCCCACAGACTACTATACCAACCCACTTATACCCCTATACTCTCAAAACTTTTAATTCCATATAATAATCTCAACTCCCTTCGCTCTTCTAGTAAACTCATTGCCAGTTTAACTAAGTCTAATAACACAGCTGGTGACTCTCTATTTACTAATACAGCAGGAAGAAGCTGGAATCTGCTACCTAGTGATATAACACTAACTACATCATTACCACTTTTCAAACAAAGACTCAAAAATTACCTCCTAAGTCACTGGCTATGTCCTTGTAGTAAACCTGACTAATCAACACCTATACCCTGTTTTTCTCCTCTTCTACCTTCTTCCTAACATTTAATAATTAGTCGTGTAACTAAGACTATCACTAAATCAAACTTTATTCAATGTATTGCTTAAATCCCTCAAGTCTGATGTAAATTATTGTACTTATCTCTTACTAGAGTGCATCTAGTCAGATTATGTTCTATGCTAACTTTCTGAAGTGTTACACTGTATCATATGGCTTTTAATCCTTTTTTACCTTGTAATGATATTTTTCTATTTGAATACATTTTTGTTTTGTTTTTTTGTTTTTGTTTTTGTTTTGTTTGTATTTGTGTGGAGCTTTTCTCCCCGGGCCTCTACTGAAAATGGATATATATCCAGCTAGACTAGCCCGGTCAACAAATGTAAAATAAAAAAAAAAATAAAATATAAATAAATAAAATAAACATATGACAATAAAGTTGAATTGAATTGAATTGAAGTGATTTAGGCATTTGCTAACAATTACCCCAGGAAGGCTATTTTTGAGAAGAAGTGGTAAGTTTATCTGCAAACTGCCCTGTGCTACTTCCAGAGTTGCTAGATTAGCTTTCTGTGATCATATGTTACCTACAAATCTATCTAAACATCCATAACACAGTTTAAGTATTTAAAATGGAAAAAAGATTTCTCCACTTTGTTGCCACTACAATGCTAAAAATGCTAACCTAGTTCAATACGCTGATGACTCAGCCGTAATCTGCTCTGACAAACCTCTCTCTAAACTCCAACACCTTACACAACAAACCTTCTTAATAACTGAAACATAGCTAAATAATTCACAAATGCTTTTATATCCTAATAAAACCAAACTACTGCTCTTCATTCAAAACACATCACTACCAAAGCAACACTAGTCACTATTTCTCTGCCAATAACAGCATGATAGAACAAGTAAACCATACAAAATTACTGGGTATCATCATATATGACCAGTTGAAAAAAAAACTAATCAAAAACTAGGTACATTATAGAGAGTAAAACCCACCTTAGTGACATAGCTAGAAGATGTATAACCTTTACTTTCTTACTGCCATCTCTCCTCTATGCTGCCCCACTCTTTATTAAACTTTAATTTACTACCATTTCTCTGTTTACTGTCATTTCTCTGATTGTTTCATTAATCTTTAAAATACTGACTGCTATGTTCTTATTATGTGGAGCTTTTCTCCCATGGCCTCTGCTGAAAATGGGCAACTTGCCCAGTTGGACTTCCCTGGTAAACAAATGGTAAATAAATAAATAAGCCTTGCAATTGTTCAAACTTGAGCAAAGTTATGATAAAATAGCCAAATTTTCAGTAAACTATAACAATAGAACCCATCACTACCTAGCCCACAGTGAATGAAACTGGTTAGAACTACCATATCACCAAGCACATTCTCTGTTAACTACAATACAAAGATTTCTCTGTAAGCCAGACAACTGCCCAGCCCTAACAACTTATTACAATACTACCCCAAATAGAATTTTACAGTCTACAGAAAACTAATTACTATAACCAAATCATTTAATACTACAGATGGCTCTCTATATTCAAATAATGTAGCTGAACTATAGAACCTCATCCCAGTATCACTGAAATACATTCAGAATGTAAACTCATTTAAAACTCAACTAAAAGTTCTCTCAAATCAATGGATCTGCTGCTGCACATCTTCAAGTTAAATGCCACAGTCATCTTCACCTTGTTATAGTGTCAAATTATTTCTGTTCATTCAAAATCCTGTACCCCTCGACCAGTCGGCAGCTATGCCTGAATGGTTTTAACAGCATCTCCCAGCTATATTTATTATTTTCTGAAACTGGTCACCCCCCTCCTCTATACCTTTAGTATAGAACTCATGATTTAGTTATTGATTTATTGATTGATTGACATTTGATTGCCAGGAAAGTCCAACTGGATAGACTTTTCAGCCCACTTTCATCAGATGCCTGGGGAGAAAAACTCCAAATTATTGCAAAACATTTTAAGAACAATAGTTTTACAATCTTCAAAAACAAAGCAAAAACATCTGCAGTTTAAGTAATTATAAATTAGAAGTATAAAATCTTTGGTTAATAATCAGTACAAGTTATATGACAATCATGTAATATTATAGAAATTTTAGACAGTTTATAAAAAAAATTAAAGGTAAGTTAGTCTAATACAAACAGGCTTATGAAATATTTAGAGAGAAAGTCAGGGAAGGGAATTTGATAGAAGTAAGAAAGTAAATGAAGAAGGGAGAGTGAGGAGTTATAAGGAAGGAAAAGGCACTTGTTCACATTTAGGGAAATAGTTTATCCTAGTTTTGATAAAAAATAGAGACAGATTTAAGCTAGCAAGTCTTTCAGAGTGGTTTTGACAGATAGAAGGGAGAGTATTGACCTGATGGATACAGGTAAGGAGTTCCAGGCCTTAGCAACCTTATATGAGTACAGTTATTGCCCAGCAGATTTGGTAGGTAGACAGACAGGAGTTTTTGGTCACTGGATCGCAACAACCAACTGGGAACAAAGTTCTGTAGAATGTTATTTAGTGCTGGACAGGCAGATGGATGCTGAATAATTGTATAGGTGGTAAGAAGCTGTGAATATGCCTGTTGATGAGGCAGTTCTAACCAATTAAGGCTTTTTAGTTTTATACAATGGTGGGTCCTGAAAGGAGTACTTGCAGCAAATTTAGCAACTTTGTTACAGCATTTTCAAGTTTTAATTTTTGTGAAGCCTGGAGGTTATTAAGGATGGCAGCACCATAAAGAAGTGTGAGGAGGAGATAAGTAGTGGCAAGTGTAATTTGAGTTACATTGATGAGAAAGTTTTTGGCTCTGTAAAGCATTCCTAATTTTTGATGAGTTCAATTTTATATATGCATCTCGAATGTAAGCTTGGCATCCACTATCACCTCTAATAATTTGCCATGACAAATGACTTAAATAGTTGTATTATCAAGAGAGAATATAACCTTATGTATATTATTATATTATATATAATTGTCTCTGAACTTGTTTACACCTCTTATCTTAATTTCAATATTAACATTCTTTCCCTTATCTCGGTGTCTTTGAATGTCTAAATACTAATCGCATTATCTATTATCTGTCTGACAAATCCACTAATGCATCTCTTCAAATGCTCCATGTTCAACATCTACTAATGCACAGGCATCATTTATACTGTAATAGTTACCTCTACTTTCATATGAATGTAGTCTAAATGGCAAATGTGTGTAATTGTTAATGTATATTATTGAATGTCTGTTTAAAATATTTGTTACATGTTGAAGCTTTTCTCCCTGGTGTTTCCCTGAAAAGGAGTTTTTTTTAATCAAATATTTTTACTGAAGTAGGAAAATGATAATTTTAACAATAATATAAGCATCAAGGATATAATTTTCGAACATAAAAGAACAATGAAAAAGACACGCTATAACTATATATACTATTTACAGAGGCCCAAAATTGATAACATTTTAAATCAATAGCAAAAAGGTAGCATAATAAACATCAGATAATTCAGAATTCTAACTTCTTTCATTTTGGTTTCTCTGGAAATCACTTTTTCAAGGAGGGTCAGAAAATCTTCCATAGTTGGAGAGGTGGTGGACTTCCATTTTCTGAATTATGGGGGTGTGGCATTACAGAGAGTAGGCTTATGTGAGGTTTCAGATTAGGTACAACCCCTCATAAATGAAAGAATATTTAAAGGAGGCACAGATTTAAAGCGAACCAGACATGTTTATTTTATGAAAAATATGCTGATAATGCAAATTAATATTCTTTGTAAAAATCAATTCATCCCTAAACAAGTCATTTTCAAATGTCATATATAACATATTTATGCAGGTGTTTATATGTTTCAATAATTGTTTTGATTGTGGGAACTATTGAAAAATATTTTATTTATTTATTTTTATTTGCTGAATGGCATAATGTGAATAGGCTAGAGCCACTCATCAGCAGATACCTGAGGAGAAACTCAGGTGAGCTTGGTGAAACAATATTACAGTGGTACAGTGGTATGTGGTAAATGCATGGTATTTACAGCAATGTTAAACACAGTCAGATCATATAGAAGAACATATTTATAATGAAGTGATGAAATAACAGAGACAGAAATTCTGTATACTTTATGCATATTGTCAAAAACAAAGTGTGCATATGTAAAGTTAAGTTTGCAATTCAGCGATAGTAGTAGCATTGTCATGAAAGTATGTGTTTGTTAGTAAGGAAATAGCTGAAAAATAATTATAGTAGATGGTAGAATAGTAGCACTAATAAAATGGTGTAAGGGAGAGGGTAAAAGAGAGCATATAAGAAAACAAATCGAAAAAGTTATTAAAGAAGCTAGATAAAAGTAGTGCAGGTTATAAACAGATGAAAAAGGATGAAGTAAAATATTGATTACAAGATTAGATTGAAGTAACTAAATCAGGCTGAGATAATAATTAACTGATTAAGAGATTTGTAAAATTTAGAACATTACAGAGGAGAGTGGGAAGGAAACATACAAATGTTTATTCAGAGGTCATTTGGGTTGTTGATAGCGTGCCCACACCTTACTCTCTCTATCTCTTAGATATATCCATAGTAGGACTAAACGTCACTGATTTTAACTTCACAGACACATCACATATTGCACAGCTCCATCCTCCCTGGGGCATACTCATCCCATAAAAACCCCAGATATACTCATGTGCTGGGTCGGGCCTGGGGTTGCCACCTTTTCAAATGGCCAAAGTGGGACATTTTCAGGACAAACATTAGATTTTACAGGCCGGCACATACCCACAGTCAGTACAAAGGATAGAACTTAACTTTTTTGCCTAAGTAAAAGCTTATTCTTGTAGCATTGTAGTTGCTTATTCTGTTTCTTTTAACATTTAGGTATTTTAGATACAGAATAACTGTTTTATGCAACTATTACATAAAATAAAGGAAATAATTATATCCTACAATCTCAGGACATTTGCCATTTTTAATATTTTTTGTCAAGACACAACTGCCCAAAGAGGGACTGTCCCTCGCAAAGTGGGTCAGGTGGTAACCCTAGTTGGGCCTATCTCTTCAGATGGAAAAAACATCCAAGTGTCATGGTTTAAATGCTCCATGTTTGGGGAATATGGTATACATGTAAATGGCTACTATACTGTTAGCCAGATGTTTAATTGTAGACTTCTGTTTTGTTCATTGCCCCTTGCCAAATGTGTTTGATTACATCCTTGAAATGGTGTGCAGTGGGGGATTTGGAGAGGGTTGACCCCACTACTAAAGTGACATGTTCCTCTGAACCCCTTGCCAGCAAACTGCTTTTTATTTGTCAATTTACTTTGTAGCTCATGGTCTCCATCAGAACTTTAATGACCATGCCATCAACACATATTAATTACCTGACACATAAAGAAAGAAGAAATAACTTCATTGTTGCTGACCCCCTGTGTTATCTTTCCTATTAGCCTGGCTGCTAATCAGTCTTAGTCAGGGTTTTATCCATGAAACCAATGGTAATTCAGGATAGTTTTGCTAATTATATGTACTTAATTGTAAAGTATGTGCCTTTTGCCAGGTCAGGTATTGATGGTTCATGGATGACAAACTGAAATATCTGTCTCCTCATCCTTTCTTTGGCTGAAAACTCAGCTTTCTGTTAAAGCAAGACTAAACCAAAACCAGCCTAGACAAATTGTTGCTATGACAAAACAGCAAGGTATTTTTTCAAAAGGCAAATAACATAATAAAAATGGAATAATGCTTTACATAAAAGCAGTCACTAAAGGTAAATGTAAAAAGTGTGAGCAAACTCAGTTTGTTGTTTGTCCTATGTTGCTAAGAAAAAGATCAAAAATATTTTTTTTCAAAAGAAATGCTTCCTAAGCAGCTACTTGCTAAAACACTGGGACTTCAGCCAGCCTGATGTCAGTAAACTAAGGGCTGAGTCTAATAAATGTTAGACAGAGAGAATACTCCAAAGGAGTAATCAGTAATAAAATGCATTTCTCACCAAAATGAAGCATTCCCTAATGACTTTACTCTCTTAGTGCAGGATGTCTGTATAGAGATGTCATTTCTTTACTGCACTGATTGGGTTCTCATTCATTACTTAAGATATGACGCCAAAGCTGTTATCTCCTTCACAATGCATATTTGTTATTTTTAAACTTAGAGATAATTTGTTATGCTTTATGTCAACACTTAAAACAGATGTTTAGATGGCTTACTACTTTTAGTGACTAATTCAAACAGACCCCAGGCCATGTGAGAGGCAAATTAAGAAGCAATCAAGTGCAGGCATATGAAAGGTGTAACAGTTTAGTGCAGGATATTAAGGCTATGAGTTGCTGTCATACTTATCCTGTAATACTAGATTTGACTCATTTGACTCCCTCAATCTCCATTTGAATACTATGTGACACTGGGAAAATAGGACAGGTCTCAGGTCACCCTAAAAGCAGATAGCTGTGTATCATTACTCAATTAACAAATAAAATCAAAAGGTATTTTCATATGTATTAAAGGCTGTGTTTGATGCATTTTAAAACCCATGGACTATTCATCTCAGAAGGCTGATATCAATCTCTTATAGCCACATGGATAACTAAAATTATTGTTCATTACTAAAATATGATTTATGATTTATCCGCAGTAGTGATGCTGCGGTAGTGTTGTCGCCTCACAGAAAGACATTGTCACGTTTGATTCTCAGCTAGAGCGCCTTCTGTGTAGAGGCATGCATGAATGGGCGTGCCTTCATTGAAGGTTGTGCGTCAGGGCTGGTAACATGGCACGTAAAAATCCACTAAAAAACATTAGCGGACCGGAGTTCCGCTGTGGCGACCCCTAACCAGGATAAGCCGAAAGACACAACAACAACTAAAATATGATTTATAAATACTGGCAAAAACATGGGCCAGATTCCAAAAGACTTATTGTTGGTGTAAATGGCTTACTGCAGTCTAAGGCCTATCCATAAAGCAGGCTTACAATGGAGTAAGTCACCCACACTGAGAGTAACTGGAATTAGGGCCCAATAAGTCATAATTGCAAACTAATGAATTAAATTAAAAAAATATCTTTGTGTCCTTTGCAAAAGTAAAACTGGTTGTAGGCATGAAAGCTCATTTTATGACATTAGCGTTATCTGTAAAATGGTTATTTCTGCCAGTGTCAGAAAAGCCAGTAATTTTACTGAAGACAACTGCATCGATGGAAATAAAAATCAAAGAACTATGAATCTATCCCAGGCCATTGGTAAATAATCCTTGGAAGAAAGTTATATCTTTGTTGGACACTCTGCAATAATCAATATTGTATCTCTGATAACTGATCTATTAATTCTATATTTAATAACATGCAGTGTATATAATTGAAAGTCAGGCTATTGTAAATATTGTATATAGTTGTTTAAAATTATACTTAAAAATATTATGTAAATGTTATTTTAAATGAAAATAAAATTTTTTTTGAGGAAAAAAAAAGAAAAGCCAGTGATCTCCTAATTTTCAGAGGATGAAAACTGCTAAGACCGGATAACTTTAAGATCATGTGCAAATATTTTTGTTACCATGTTTTTCTGGGTCTATATTAAATTCCTGAAAGCTGATGATGTTGAATCTGACATTGTCGACATGAGAATAGTGAAACTGCAGAACATCGAACAAGTAAATGGAAATCTCCGTAAGGGAAGATTTCTGTTTACTTAAATCTAGTGTGGTCTCGGAGTTGGTATATTTAAGTAACGGGGGGTGTGGGGGGCTTGTCCCCCTGCCTACACTGTTTAGTTTTTTTTATTTTTGTGAACATTTAATGTTTTAACAGTTCGATCACTAAAGGTCGACCTTTAGTGATTCGAACTGTTAAATATTCAATGTTCTAATATAGACCCATTTTTCTGTAATTATGCTTTCATTTTGTAAAGTGGACTTTCTGATTATAACCCAAACAGATTTTACTTTGGTTACTTCAGTGGAATTATGTTTATTAAGTGCAGTAAACTGATATTGGTTATTTACTGCAGGCTGTGCAACTATCTAGTTACTTCCTTATTCTACATCATGTGACCTAGAATTCTAATGATGCAGTTGTTAACATTACAGTTTTACAGTCTGTTGTAGCTAGGTGTTTTCTGTAGTCTATAGCAGACTTTAACATACAAATTGTTGTCATCATAATCATCAGCCTGCTTTTTTCCATTTTTCTACATGGGGTCGGGGTATCGTGTTAACTGTCACCATCTCTCTCAATTCAATGCCACACTACTGCCTTCTTTGACACTAATACCTGACTGTCACATATCTTCTCTCACACAATCCAGCCACCTTTTTGCTCGACATCTTCATCTCCTCTTACTTTCTTCCTGTCTATTCAAAATCTTCTTCACCAGATTGTTTTCTGTTTTTCTGCAAAGGTGTCCTAACCACAGTAATCTGTTCTTTTTGATCTTTTTCTGCAATTGGAGCTACTTTGGCTTCTGCTCTTATGTCTTCATTTCTTCGTCTGTCCCACAGTGTGCATCATACCACCCTTCTCAGGCACTTCATTTCCATCACCTCAAGCTTCCTCATCTGCTTTGCCTTTACTGAACAGGTTTATGTACCATATAGTAGCACTGGTCACACCACTGTCTTGTACACCTTTCTTTTCAACTTCTTTGGCATTCTTCTATCTTAGACTATACCTGAGACTCTAAGCCATTTGTCTGCAGTCCCTCTGATTCTACCTTTGACCTCTTCCTTCAGACTTCCCTTCTCCTCAATCATCTCTCCCAGATACTGGAAGCTATTGACCTGTTCCACTGTCTTCCCTTTTATCTCAATTCTCAGCTTCTCCTGATTTCGCCAATATGCTGCCATTACCACTGTCTTATCTATGCTTAGTTTCATCCCATGTGCCTTCAGTTTTGCATTCCATTCCCCTATCCCTTTCCGAAGTTCTTGCTCAGAGTCTGACTGTAATGTCACATAATTTGCATACAGCAACTTCGTCGATCTGTCCCCTCCAACTGTTTGCTAATGTAGTCCATCACCAGTATGAACAGCAGTGGGCTCGGAGCTGAACCCTAGTGCACACCCACTCCCATTGGGAACCCCTCTGTGGGACTGAACACTGTTCATACTTGAGTCATTGGGTCCTTGTACATAGCCTGCACTAATTACACCAATGTTTCTGGGACTTCAAACCACCACAGTACTGCCCCGATCAGCTTTCTTGGAACTTTGTCATATGCCTTCTCCCAGTCTAAGAATGCCCAGTTGGACTCTCTCCTCATCTCTAGCTTCTTCATAACTATCTGTCTCACTGCAAACATCGGGTCAGTTGTACTGCATCCTGATCTGAATCCGAACTGCACATCACCCATCTTACATTCTACTACTCTGCATATTCATTTATCAATCACCCTCTCCAAAACTTTCATGCAATGTGATAGGAGTTTGATGCCTCTGTGCTGCTCACAGATGTGGATGTCCCTTTTGTTCTTGTACACTGGCATGAGTATGCTTATTCTCCAGTCATCTGGGATACGCCTTTCTCTCCACATTGCCATGAGTACCCTCAGGAGCTATTTATCTCACCCAGCATTGTTATTATATCTGCTGTGACATCCTCTGAGCCTAACATCTTCCTTAGTGCTCTTCTTACTTCTGCTAGCGTGGGCTCCTCTTCTTCTTTCATTGTAGGCTGTTTCTGGAACAATGCAGCTTCTGTGGGGTTTTTGTCATTCATAAACCTCTGGAAATACTCCTTTCACTTGCCTTTGATGTCCTGTGGACTGGTGAGCATGTTGTTGCTGGCATCCCTTATGAAGAGTGTCTGTCTATCGTCTTTATTTTTCTGTCTGCCTTG
>NC_056740.1:446343871-446393871 GCF_019279795.1 Protopterus annectens
CCATAAACAAGCTCTACAACAGAAGCTGGAAACTGATGCGGAATAAGGTGAAGTCCCAGGACTGGAAAAACTCCCTTACCAGCCTCAACAAAAAGTTGAGATCCCTCATCAAATCATTCAAAGCTAGCTATGAAAACAGAATTGCAGCAGATAGTAAAAACAATCACAAGGCCTTCTATAGATGTGTAAAGAATCTCCCTGGCAACACCCAGATTTGCTCTGAGCTAATGCACAATGGTACCTCCTATATTGAATCAATAGATATTGCCAATATACTGGCCGACAGATTCAGTGCCAACTTTACCCCTCTCTCTCCCCCCTGAAGGACCAATCACAACACCAGTAGATTGCCAGACACCCAGTATTACTGCTGCACAGGTTAAAACAGCACTGTCCAAGGCCAAGAATATAGCATCTATGGGACCTGACAATATCCCTGGCTGTGTTGTACATGAACTACAGAGTGAACTGGCACGTCACATGTGTGCCCTGTTCAATCATAGCCTCATGTCCTTAGCAAATGCCACACTGCTACAGTCATCCCTTCCCACAAAGGAGGAGTGACTACAGACCCTGAGAACTATCTCCCCATTAGCCTGATGAGTCTGTTATGCAAAGCTATGGAACGCATCATCATGGACCTAATAAACAAGGATATAGGAACTCTTCAGGTTCTGGATCCCACAAAGTTAGGTTTTGTGAAGGATAGGTCATGCCTGCTCAACCTGGTTGACTTATTTGAGTCAGTCACCAGAGCTGTGGATGAAGGCAAGGTGTTTCATACAGCCTACCTGGATCTGGCCAAGGCCTTTGATACCATTCCCCACTCAGGAATCATGGAAAAACTCACTAAGCTATGCATCAACCCCTATATCACTAGGTGGGTTGCAAACTGGCTCACAGATAGAACCCACAGTGTGAAAGTAGCTGACTCCAAGTCAGACTGCCGACCAGTCATGAGTGGAGTCCCACAGGGTTCTTTCCTGGGTCCTCTCCTATTTGGTATCTACTTCTCTAAAGTCCAGGGCAACATGAAGGGACTCTGGCTGACAAAGTTTGCAGATGAATGCAAGTTGGGAGCTATTGTTAACTCCACAAGTCATGTTGATATCCTACAAAAAGGCCTCACTAAGTCCAACGACTGGTGTCAGAACCATGGCCTTAAGCTCAATGACAAAAAATGTGTCATTATCCCCTTTGGGAGAAACCCAGTTCCCATGACTTACCGCATCGATGGTAGTCCCCTGAACACAGAAGGTGTTATAAGAGGTCTGGGAACACAGGTTGACAGCAAACTCTCTTTTGACCACCACATTGCCACTGTGGTCAGAAAGTCCTTCTATGTGGCACATCTCATTACTAAGGGTTTTGCATCCAGGAAGAAAGAGGTCATTGCCTCCCTCTAATCTTCCCTCATTAGGCCAATTGTTGAATACAATGCCCCATTTGGCATGTACCCCACTAGACACCTGCAACAACTGGAGAGGCTGCAAAAGTACCTCCCAAATAGGATCCTAGGCCTTAAACACTTGCCCTATATGGACAGACTCAAAAAACACCAACTATTCTCTGTCTCGTGTCATCTACTTAGAGGCAATCTCTGCTTGACTTACAAAGCTATGTATGACCCAGCTCTGTTAGAAATGCTACTTCTAGAGAAATCCCAATCCCTGTGCATCACACGCTCCACAGACCTCAACCTCATTACCACAATCAACACAACATGCTGGAGGGACAGGTTCATAACTCAGAGACTGCGCATGCTATGGAATACACTTCCCATACATGTCAAGCAGAGCACCTCACTGGCCCTCTTTAAGATAAATTTTGATGAGTGGATGGGAAATAGAAAATTCACTAAGGGGATCACTTCAGTGACACTACTTGACAGAGGCACTTGGAGCTAAGGTCAGGTGGCACGATGCCAGTGTAATCCTATGGGCTAGGCTTGTAAAGGCTCCAGGCCTATTAGCCTAGTACACACCTATGTACCTGTGAACACACATATATATATATATATATATATATATATATATATATATATATATATATATACATACAAAAATAATATATATATATATATATATATATATATATATATATAGCTAGATAGATATAGACATAGATATATACATGTATGTGCTCAGAACATGTAGTGGAGTTATATCTCAGAATCATACCTCTCAACCTCTTAGGGCAACAAATCTGTCCAAAGGCTGTCAAAATGGCGGGACAATGGGCCAAAACCAGAGACCTCTTTTAAATAGTGCCCTTATAAATGTAGAAAGTTGCCAGAGTAGCACAGTTTGTTTCGGCATACATATTCTGATGGCTGTGAGGTCTGAAAATTAAATGTATGTCATCATTTACTGACAAAAGTCCCCATAGCATCACAGTGATGTACCAGGGAAATGAGACTAATCTGTAAAACAGACCAGAAATATGAGCAATAAACCTGGACATCCTGAAACAATCCAGCCAGTTGAGAGGTATGCTCAGAACCCCTTACTGTAATGAATCTGGACCAAGGCTGACAAAGTGGTGGGTGGAAGCCATGGTAATGGGTACATATTTGAAATAGTGGCGTAGATAAGCTGACACATTTGCTGCAGTAACACCCTCCTGCCTGCTCTAACATATATTTACTGAAATAGCACAAGTAATTGAAATAGCAAATCCACTATGGGGAATTACACATGTATTTGCAAATATATCAGGCACTGCAGGGATGTAACAGCACTGAAAAACACTCACCAGTGTGAAAGTGCATATCCACAACCAATTTCAAGTAAGTCAAGTGAACAGTAGAGTATGCAGACTGTGTGAACAAATACATCATTGTTTGCTACTCACACACCACCCCTACATATACTGGCCCAATTCACAGTGTAGTCTGAATCCTGACCATAGTACAGGACATGTCTCAGTCTGCCACTACAAACACATACAGTCAATAGACCAGCAGAAACTGGAGCAGCATGCACAGCCAGATAAAAAGGGAGCCATAATACTTAGATCAACCCCCCCCCCTCCATACACAGCCCAGATAACATGTACACATGACATGTCTACACAATCCTGACAGTCTGTTAACAATGGCCAGACATACACAGATTTCTCAAATGTACAGTTTGCCTCAGAATGTACATGCTCAGGACTCATATCTATGGCGTCTTCCCTGTAACATGTCTGTGGGTGTATGACATCACTGGGATGGTAGCAGGAAAGAAGGGAAGAAATAATGATACTAAATACTTCTGAGCCTCATAGTGCATGACATCTGGACATCATTTGGGGGCAGAAGCACAAGCACAGGTGTAGATTGGACATATTGCTATCATAAATTGAGACAGTTGCTGATGTAACAGGGTTTGCTCAACATATCCTTTATGAGGAATATGAAGTCAGTAATACTAATGGATGTTAGTATTTACTGACTGCATTCCCCAGATTCCCTGACTGATTTTCCAAGGACAACAACTGTATGGGCAACAGACAAAACATAACAGGCAAACATGTGGCCAGTCTGTGGACAGCATGCCAGTGGAGAGGTATGTCAGAGACATATCAATGTCAGATGTAAAGTAACTCAGTAAATGCATGACCACACAAACCCTGTCATTCTATCAACCCACCATGTGTATAACAGCACTGATAACATAGACTCTGTTCACAATTCTGGAGGTATGTTCCCCATGTTGTCAGGCTCTCTCCAAATGTCCTGTCCTGTGAAGGATTCCCACCTGCTGTCTGTGACTCTGTAGCCCACCAGCTCTGTAATGTCCCTCACACAGGTCTGCAATTTTCTCTCAAAGGCAACACATGGAGGTCTCCATAGTCCTGATACCCTTTCTGGCTGCATCCTACATGAACACAGGCATAGCTTTTCAGACCTGTTCTGCACTGTAGTCTACCACAAACCAAGTATCGGTGTCATCCCATCTGCACAGAGGACAGACAGAGAAAGTAGATAGCAAACAGGTTATACATTAGGATAAATGTTCTGAAGGATAGAAGTCTGAAAATGAAATGTATGCCATTACTACATGACAGCAGTCCTCAATGACATGGCCGAAAAACACAGTACTCTACAGTTAATATAATAATATCATATTAATATCCAATAGGAGATGCATCAAAACATACAGCTCAAACCCCAAGAACAAGATAGTGTAGTACTCAGAGTCCCAGCTTTGCATGCAGGGGTGCATGGTTTGAGTACTGAATTTTACATGGAAAAGCAGTGTTAAAAGTACTAATTCAATAATACAATATGTGTTAAATTATTTTTGTCAGCCAGTGCAATGTAGCTGCTGTAACATGCAAGTATGAGTGCATATAACATGTGATACTACCCATGTATACACAAGTGCCCCATACAGTATTGTCACACCCAGTGCTAATGTAATGGCAGTGCATAGAAGCATGTTCTATAAAGGAAATCAAATACACTTACTAAATTATGTCATTACTCTGGTATTGTGAGCAATGGTTACCAGGGCTGAGTTATGTTTAGCAGGTTTAAGTATTGCGCAAATGTTAATGCAGTTAGCCCAGCCAAGCAGATTTGTGCACTAGTAAGCATCGTTAAGCGAAGCCTATATGGGTTAAGCGCCTATTGGTTTAACCGTATGTTAGCACTGCAAACGCACGCAAACCCACTTACAATTACCTTAATCACCCTGTCTCCATCAGCCATTGTTCTACCCAGCAACAAAATAATCATCCTTGCCAAGTCTTGGACCCAAAACACTGTACACCATAGTTACAGTAATTTACCACTACACCATCTGAGCTGTAATAATGAAAGTTTTTTTTTTTTTCAAATATATCATTCAGTACAGATATAGAATAGTAGGGAGCAAACACTGTGGAATCAGTCATGTTTAGTATATATATATATATATATATATATATATATATATATATATATATATATATATATATATATATATATACATATAGATGTGTATGGTGATAAGTAAATATTAAAAAGTATATACATAAGATATATGGAGCTATAGATATAAAACATATAGAATATATGCATATATATTGTTATATAAGCATATATATAGATATCAAAAAAGGAATATATATATATATATATATATATATATATATATATATATATATATATATATACATACCCATAACAAGTAATAGAGTCATACTCAACACCATAACCCTACACCTGTTAGTGCAATAATTCTGGACAAAGGCTGTCAAAATGGGGGGACAATGGTCCAAGAACAGGGACATAATGTTTATACTGCAGTTATAAATGCAGAATGTTCCTACAGTCACAGGGTTTGTGTCAACATACATGTCCAGAGGGATGTGAGCTCTGAAACTGAAATGTATGTCATCATTTACAGACAGAAATCCTGACATCATTTACCACAGAAATGAAACGAATGATTCTGTGGAGCAGAACATACGTATGAGCAATAATCCTGGACAGTTTGAAACAATCTGGCCAGTTGAGACGTATGCTCAGAACCCCATTGTGCAACAAATCTGGACCAAGCCTGACTGGGGGGGGGTGTAAAGCCATGAAACTGGGAACATATCCCAAATACTGGACTAGATAAGATGACACAGTTGATGCAGTAACACCCTCCTGTCTGTTGTGCCATATAATGACTGGAATAGCCCAAGTCTAAAACCAAATTTCTCCCCACTACTCATGGACATACATCTTCACATCATCCCACTGATGTGTCAGACATACACAACATGGATGGGGGCCAGGCAACAGTAGATCTGATAAATATCGGGACATAACATCACAGTAGTTGAAACTACACTGAGCTGCTAGGCATGTCACCAAGTGCTATCTAAACTACAGGCAGACTGACACAACACAAGCCCAATTTTGCTATGGGGGAATACACATGTAATTGCAAATATATCAGGCACTACAGGGATGTAACACCACTGACCAACAGACACCAGATTGAAAGTAGATACTCAGAACCAATTTCACCATATTCGAAGTGACATACTGGTAAGCCACAGGAACAGTAGAGTATATGGACTGTGTGAACAAAACCATAAGCATGTTTGCCACTCACACACTACCCCTGTATATACTGGTCCAATTCACAGTGTAGTCTGATGCCTGACTGTGGTATGGGACATGTCTCAGTCTGCCCCTACAAACATATAAGCTGATAGTGCACCAGAAGCTGGAGCAGCATGCAAAGTCAGATAGAAAAGGACCCTCAACACTTACATCTACCCCCTCCCTACACAGGCGAAATAACACAGTCACAATACACTCCTACACAATCCTGACAGTCTGTCAACAATTGACAGAAATACACAGTCCTCTCAACTGTATAGAGTCCCACAGAATGTCCAGACTTCGTCCTCATATATAAGGCCTTCTACATAAAACATGTCTGCCAGTCTGATACATCACTGGGATGATATCTGGAAGGAAGTCGCTATATAATGATGTACTACACCTATACACCTCTTACGGCATGACATCTGGACAAAGCCTGGCATATTTGGGGACAGAGGCCCAAACACAGGGGCATCATTGACATACTGCTGTTATAAACTAAGAAAGTTGCTGGTGTAACAGAGTTGTTATAACATATCTGTTCTGAGGGATATGAAGTCAGAAACACACATGGATGTTACGATCTACTGACTGAAATCCTCAGAGTATGCTACTGCATTTCCAAGGCCAAAAAATGTGTGAGTAACACACCAAATATAAGAGTCCAAACTCTGGCCAGTCTGCGGATAGCCCTACATTTGGAAGTTATGTCAACCACAAAACACTATCAGACTTAAATTCATGCAAAGCATCCATATCCACACAAACCCTGTACTTAAATTCATGCAGAGCAGCCATATCCACACACACCATGTACTTAAATTCATGCAGAGCAGCCATATCCACACAAACCGTGTACTTAAATTCATGCAGAGCATCCATATCCAAACAAAACCTGTCAAACTAGCATTAGTTCAACTGTATAACAGCAATACTTAAATTCTGTCCCTATGTCTGGAACATTCTCTCCCACTTTGTTGGGTTGTCTCCACAGTGTTTGTTGTAAGAGATATTCCCAACTACACTCTGTGATGCTGTTTGTCACACCTCCATGAAGTACTCCTCCCAGGCAAGGAAAAGGGGCAACGCCCACATGAAGTACTCAGTTATAGGAGTGTTTTTCCATGCTATTGGGTATGGGAATTATACCACAGCTGTTCCACTTGCAATTAGCAAGTGGGGGATGCCAGTTGGTGCATAGGTCATCAGCTGCTCATGAGTATTACCTACTAAAGGCAAGATGCTGATTATACAAAACAGATGTATATCGTACATCTGTCAGAGAGAGAGAGAAAGTGACACACACACACACACACACACACGCACACACACGCACACACACGCACACACGCGCACACACACACACACACACACACACACACACACACACACACACACACACACACACACACACACACACACACACACACACACACACACACACACACACACACACACACACACACACACACACACACACACACACACACACACACACACACACACACACACACACAACACACATGCATGCGCACATGCACACACAACCACAACCACAGAAACAAAAAAAAACAAACAGACAGACAGACGCACACACTGAGACTGATGGATTATACCAAATGAACTGATAACAAATAAACACAGCTATGTCAAACAATCAAGCCTGTAATGGAATGTAGTAGAGGGCATGTAAACATGGAAAATAGGAAGTTCAAACAATATTATGTCCCAACAACATATGCTGTACTGATATATTGCTGAGCAGAACCTATGGCCATAGAAACTATGTCTGTCTGCAGTGACATAGAAAACAGGTCAGGGCCCTGAGTCACTCCAGGAAAGGATGGCTCACATATGATCACTACTGGAGTGTGTATTGAACAATAACCAGTGTGACACTGCTAGGCCACACCCAGTACAAATCATACCATCAATAACTCTGCTATGTCCAGCTCTGACTTGTGCCTCTTTTTTCAATGCCAATGTCTCCAACCTATATAACATAGCTGGTCTCACTACCCTCTTGTAGGTCTTCCCTATCACTCCTAATGGTACTTGTCTGTCACAAATCACACATGACACTCTTTCCCACCACCCACATTCTGCCCGTTCTCATGTTGTCACCTCTCCCCCACACTCGCCATTGCTCTGAACTGTTGTTCCCAAATATTTACACTTATTCACCTTTAGAAACTGTACTCCCTGCATCCTCACCATTCCTCCATCCTCCCTCCCAATCACACACATATATTCCATCTTAGTCCTGCTGACCATCATTCCACCCCCTCTAGACCATACCTCCACCTCTCCAGGGTCTCCTCAACCTATTCCCAACTTTCACTACAGACCACAATGTCATCTGCAAACAGCACAGTCTAAGAGGACTCCTGTCTGATTATGTCTGTCAACCTGTCCATTGCACTGCAAATAAAAAAGGGCTCATAACTGATCCCTGATGTACTCCCACCTCCACCTTAAACATACCTGTCACTCCCAATGCAGAACTCACTGCTGTCACACTAGCCTTATATATATATATATATCGTGTAGCATTCTTACGGATTCCTCCACCACACCTGACCACCTCATACAATGCCACAGCTCCTCTCTAGGCATCCTGTCATATGCTGTCTGTAAGTCCACAAAGACACAATGCAGCTATGTCCGACCTTCTCTATGTGTCCCCATCAACACTCTCAGAGCAAACATTGCATCTGTACTGCTCTATCCTGGCATGAAAGCATGCTGCTGATCAGTAATCCTCACATCCCTTCTTAGCCTAGCTTCCACGACCCTTTCCCATTACCTCATGCTGTGACTGATCAGTGTTATTCCTATGTAGTTACTACAGCTCTGCACATCACCATTATTCTCATAATCAGTACACAAACACAGTTCATCCACTTTGCACGCATCATCTCACCTCCCTAGATTACAGTAAACAATCAGGTTAAAAAGGTTAAAAAGACCACCGCCATTTGTCCTAAACACATCCATGTTGACACAGGTATGTCATCTGGACCAACAGCCTTTCCATTTTTAAACCTATTCATAGCTATCCTTACATCCCCCTTGATAATCTGTCGCACATCCTGATCCACCATACCCACATCATCCAACCTTCTCTCTCTCTCATTCTCTTCATTCAACAGCCCATGAGAGTACTGTTTCCACCTGCTCACCACACTCTCCTCACTAGTGAGTTCACTTCCACCATTATCCTTTCTCAGCCTTATCTGCTGCACATCCTTCCTAGCTACATGCCTCTGTCAAGCCAATTGGTACAAGTCCTATTCTCCATCCTTGGTATCCAACCTTACATACAGCCTTTCAGATGCCCCATCCTCAGCCTTTGCCACCACTCTCTTTGCCGTGCACCCCATCTCCTTATACACCTGTCTACTTTCTTCATCTGTCTGACAAATCCCACTTCTCCTTGGCCAACCTCTTTCTCTGTATACTCCCCTGTACTTCTTCATGCTACCACCAGGTCTCCTTGTCCTCCTTCCTCTGTGTAGATGTCACAGCAAGCCTCGTTCTACTCATCTCCCTTACTAGCTTGGATATAGTTACCCAGATATTTGCTAACTCTTCACTGCCACCCACTGCCTATCGTAACTCTTCCCTGAACTCAACCTCACAATCACCCTTTTTCAGTATCCACCATTTGATCCATGGTGCTGCCCTCACACTCCTCCCCCTCTTTATGATCATCAATATCATCCCATAGACCAACCTTCCATGCTGCCTAGCTACACAACTACACCTTCCGCTGTCACCACTTTACAGTTACCAATCCCCTTCAAACAGGCCTACCTGCATAGAAGAAAATCCACCTGTGTGCATCTTCCTCCACTCTTGTATGTCACCCTATGCCCCTCAGTCTTGTAATACTATGTACTCACCACACCCATGTCCAACCTCTGTTGCAAACTCCACCACCATCTCACTTTATGCATTCCTTTGCTTAACACCATACCTACACATCACTTCTGCATCCCCTCTATTCCCTTCAGCAACACACCCATTGAAATCTGCTCCAATCACCACTCACTCACCCTTGGGTACATGCATTACCACTTCATTCAACCACACCAAAGTACATGTGTCTCATCCATCACACACGCAATTAGTGGGGCATATGCACTAGCAACTGTCAGCATTACACCATCAACTCCCAACCTCCTGAACATCATTCTACCCAACACTCTTATCACCTTCACACTCTTGACATAATGATCCTTCAGGTTAACCCCTACAACATTTCCCCTCCCATGCACACCATGATAGAACTATTTATACCTGACTCCAATACACATCACTGTACACCCCTTCCATCTGCTCTCTGGCACACACAATATATCTACCTTTCCCCTGTCCTGCATATCAGCTAGCTCTGCCCCCATACCAGTCATACTCACAACATTAACAGTTTCTACCCTCACTACCACACATCTAGCCTTTCACGTCTCTGCATGCCATATGAGCTTCAGACATCTTCCAGGGCATGTCTGTGAATGAAAAGGCTGCTGCATTATCAAATGACATATGTGAGTTGCAACAATATGAAGAAAGTGTCACTAATTGTGGCCCATAGCCCACCATGTATGTGCATTGTCCTACAGATGCCCTGCCCTAACAGGTTGATATGACTGACTGAGCAGCAAGACTGCCATTACAGTGTGCCATACTGACATAGAACAGAAATGTATAGCATGTATTACCTGTGCATATGTATGTATGTATGGGTAGGTGTACCTGGATGCCTCATAACAGCTGACATGGGATGCAAAACATCAGGTGAATAAGCTGTACATGTACACGTGTGTAACCTTTGTTTCTGTGCAGCCAGAAGAGTTACACCTCTACAGCTACTGGTGGTGTCATTGCCCTGACACAGACATGGGTAGTATAATGAGCATGACTACACAGACATGGGTAGTATAATAAGCATGAGTACACAGACATGGGTAGTATAATTAGCATGAGTACACAGACACGGGTAGTATAATAAGCATGAGTACACAGACATGGGTAGTATAATAAGCATGAGTACAAAGACATGGGCAGTATAATAAGCATGAGTACACAGACACGGTTAGTATAATAAGCTTGAATACACAGACATGGGTAGTATAATAAGCGTGAGTACACAGGCATGGGTAGTACAATAAGCATGAGTACACAGACATGGGTAGTATAATAAGCATGAGTATACAAACACGGGTAGTATAATAAGCATGAGTACACAGACATGGGTAGTATAATAAGCATGAGTACACAGACATGGGTAGTATAATAGGCATGAGTACACAGACATGGGTAGTGTAATAGGCATGAGTACACAGACACAGGTAGTATAATAAGCATGAGTACACAGACACAGGTAGTATAATAAGCATGAGTACACAGACATGGGTAGTATAATAAGCATGAGTATCACATTGAAATTATAGAGGTGGCCAGCCGTGTTCTGACCCTGTGTCCATGCCTACTACAAACATAGCTGTATAGCCTCAGCAATACCTTACTGGTAAAACCTGTCTCCACCAAAGTAGGGAAAACCCCTTTGTTGGACAGCAGCAATGCACAAAGCATATAATGTGATGCTATATTGGTTGCGCAGGGCAAATTAGGAGCAGGCACCAACTAAGCGGCATGTCAACCTTTGTCTGAATGAGCATAATAGGTCACAGGTGGATTACTGTAAGGCTAACTATGAGTGCAAATTGGACACCGACTAAGGGCAATAACAAGGCCATCTTCACATATGTCTGCAGTCTCAGAGGCACCAACCCAACCCACCCTGTAATGGTGGTCAATCACAGCACATACACACACACCATAGCAACAGCCAACCTGCTGCAGACAGGTTTAGGACAGACATCACCACCCTGGATCACCATCAGTATAGGTGGATATGCACAGCACACACACCCATCCTCTCATCATCATGGATCGGTACAAACTGCCTAATCAAAGCTGACAAAAGCAAGTTCCCTTGGGGCCTGATAACATTCCTGTCTGCATCCTAAAGGAACACAGGCATATGCTTCCAGCTCCATTACATGCCTAAGCACCATTGACATACTATCTGCAAAGAACATGGCCACTGTCATCCCTCTACACAAACGTGAATGATGAATGGTGGTTTATGTAATGTACAAGCCCTCATTGGGGGGTACATGACACATCAGGACCAGTAGTATACTGCATGTTCATACAGTGCTACCAGGTACAGGGGTATGATGTGTTTGTAAGTGGTGGCTAATGATAGTCCATATGCATGTGCTGGCTCTGTAAAGAACTCTGTGCAATGTCTGAGGTCCTGTGATGTATTTCCTTGTGTATGTCCTCCAGGTGCCATGCAGCGGCAAATGTCTTACACTGATGTGGAGACATCAGCCATCACAGAAGCTGTAATTCGAAACTATGGCATCCTTTCTGGCCATAGCCAGCAATATCTGCAGGAGTGGACTGCCCTGTCAGATGACAATGTGTTGGGCCACCATGGATGCACATACGATCAGGTCAGGCATAGTGCAACTGACCTGATACATCATGCCTGGCAAAGGGCTGCTGCTGTAGCAGGGCACTGTACTGCTACTGGTGGGAGGCCAGCCACACAGGCCCCACTTACGGTGACAGAGGAGCTCCTCATCAACCTTGGGGTACCCCCAACACAAACTCAGACACGGGAAACAGCAGTTGTGTAAGTGGGTGGCACCCACGCAACAGGCGTGCAGCATCCAGGTAAGGCCAAAGCGCACAGTAATGTAATGAGGTAGCATTTAAACTGTCTTCTATAGAGCCTCTAGATGCATATGTCACTGCAAAATGGATTAGTGGGTGGGGTGTAGTAAGGCACACAAGTGCACATCTGTGGTGAAGGACAGCAAATTGTGTAATATCGTAGTGTGTGCTATACCATCATAGGCACTAAACAGCCTACAATTGCAAAGTACCTTGCAAAGGTAAGGGAAAACAGCTCTTAAACCTTGCAAAAAATCACCTAAACAGGCATGTCCAAGGGTCAGCTTCCGGTGGTTTCTCCTGTCCACCTGGTGAATCTGGGCATACCGGGGCAATGCGGCAACTGCTCATGTACACAGACAATCTTCTCCTGCTACCACCCAACACTACAACCTGTGAGAGATGCACTTACATGGCCAAACTGGAAGCAAAGCTCTCTCCGGTCAAGATTGTGCTAGACAGTCAAGAGGAGAAGACTAACACCTGCATTACACCTCTAGCAATTCATAGCCCTTCAAAACCCACACCATCAACTCCCACACATAGCAACACTAAACCCACATATGCGGAGGCACTTAACATTAACCTGCCCAAGCAACAAGGACTTCCAAAACCGAAATGCAAACAAACACCAGTCACAACCAAAGTAACACATAGCTCACAACACCAGTGTGCCACCCAAAAACAGCCCCTAAGGCAAGACAATGTACACAACACTTTAGTCATAGGTGACTCTATAGTCAGGCACACTGATGTCCCACTCACCAGGCTGAACAAGGAGAAAATTACAGTCAGCTGCCTGTCGGGTGCCAGGATCTACCACATAACGCATGCACTCAAGTCACTCCACAACATGTACAAATACGACTCTGTCATTGTCCATGCTGGAGTAAATGACTTGAGACGTACCTCCCTGGACTACATGAAAAGAGACATGGAAGAGCTCTTGGATCATGTGACCCAGGCAGGTATGACCCTAGCCCTGAGTAGCATCCTGCCTTTGCCCAGAATGATACCACAGTATAAGGACAAAATGATTGACTTCAACAATTGGCTAAGCTTCTGGTGTCATTCAAAGGGGATCCAGTATTTGTCTGCCTGGGAAGACATGATCGACAAACCACGATGCTTTGCCAGAGATGGTCTGCACCTGTCACCCCTGGGATTCAGGTTACTGGCTAAAGCTCTTGCCACCCCTATAGTGCCTTTTTTAGGCAAGGTTCAAAGGATAAAACCACCACCATAACAGATACAAGCATGCAAATCTTAAGGTAATGCTACTCAATGCTAGAAGTCTAAACCTCAAAATACACTCTTTCGAGGCACTCCTAAAAACGGAGAACATCAATATCTGTGCAGTGACTGAGACCTGGTTCAAGGCTCCAGAGAGCACCCCTGCAATACCAGGCTACAATTCTTACCACACTTTTTGGCCACAAAACCAAGACTGAAACACTAAAGGTGGAAGAGTGTCCATATTTACCAAGGATATTCACACCTCCAGGCTAATTGCCCAACACAATGCATCTGAAATTTTTCAGGTGCAACTAACACTAGGTAAGACTGCAATCCAAATTGTAGCTTGCTACAGATCCCCCACCATACCCCAAGATTCTCACTACACCTTCCTAAACATACTGGAAAATATTAAGATACAACCAAACACACTAATACTAGGTGATTTCAACTACCCTGCCATTAATTGGGAAAACTACTCGGGTACCAACTCCTTTTCCCAACGGTTCTTGGAATTCATAAATTCCAATGCCCTGGATCAACTAATCCATTGTCCCACCAGGGGCTCCAATATCCTAGACCTAGTCATTACCAACATGGGAGATAAATGCTCCACACCAGTGGTCACCCCCTCATTGGTCAGGTCTGACCATAAGCAAATCACTCTTGACATCCACATTCCATCCCCACCCCCCAGTAAGGAAACCTCCTTAAAAAAACTTCCCCAAAGCCAACTTCATGCTACTGAAGTTAGAAGTGACAAACTTCACAACACCCACGCAGACGGGATCTGGAAGTTCAACTGCAGAATCCTACACTAAGGCCCTGTACGAGCACATCCACTCATGCATGAATCATGCCATCCCAAATACAACCAAGATGCTCTTCTCCAAAAAAAAGGAAGCCAATCTGGTGGTCCCCTGCTATAAACAAACTATACAACAGAAGGAAGAAACTGTTGCAGAAAAGAGGAAAATCCCAGGATGCAATAAACTCCCTCACCAGCCTCAGTAAGAAGCTGAGATCCCTCATAAAATCCTCAAACGCTAGTTATGAAAATAAAATTGCCAAATATTCCAAAGACAACCACAAGGCATTCTATAGTTATGTCAAGAATCTAAATGGCAATGCTCAGAACTGCTCTGAGCTACAACAGAATGGCATTAAATATACTGATCCCAAGGATATTGCCACTATCCTGGAAGATCGATTTAGTGCCAACTTCACTCCCCTCTCACCCCCTAAAGGGCCCATCTCAATATCAAAAGACTGCCAAATTCCGATAATCACAACCACATAGGTAGAAACAGCACTCTCCAAAGCTAAGAATACAGCATCCATGGGACCAGATGACATCCCAGGCTGTGTACTACATGAACTACAAAATGAAATGGCACCCCACCTAAGTGTCACGTTTAATCATAGCCTCACCTCAGGCTTCGTGCCCACTGAGTGTCGCACAGCTACAGTTATCCCGATCCACAAGGGAGGATCCACTTTGGATCCTGGGAACTACCGTCCCATCAGTCTGACAAGCCTGATCTGCAAGGGCATGGAACGCATTATCATGGAACTTATAAAAAAAGACATTGGCAACCTTCAAACACTGGACCCCACCCAGTTTGGGTTTGTGAAGGGCCGATCTTGTCTCCTGAATCTGATTGACTTCTTTGAATTGATCTCCAGAGCTGTGGATGAGGGTAAGGAGGTCTACACAGCCTATCTGGACCTCGCCAAGGCCTTCAACACCATGCCCCCACTCTGGAATCATAGATAAACTTACTAAGCTGGGCATAAATCTCTACGTCACTCGATGGGTTGCCAACTGGCTTACTGACAGAACCCAGACTGTAAAAGTAGCAGACTCCAAATCCATCTCCAGACAAGTGACAAGTGGAGTTCCTCAGGGTTCAGTCCTGGGGCCACTCTTGTTTGGCATCTACTTCTTTGAAGTACAGGCCAACACTAAGGGACTCTGGCTAACAAAGCTTGCAGATGACTGCAAACTGGGAGCCATTATTGAATCCCTAAATGATGTGGATATTCTACAAAAGGGCCTTACAGAAACAGATGCCTGGTGCCAGAGCCAAGGGCTCATGCTTAATGCCAAGAAATGTATAGTCATCCCCTTTGGAAAAAAACATGTAGCCATGAACTACCACATAGGTGGCAGGACACTAAACATTGAAAGTGTGATGAGAGACTTAGGGACACAAGTGGAAAGTGGTCTCACTTTTGATAACCACATCACCACAACAGTCAGGAAATCCTTCTACATGGCACACCTCATCACTAAGGGCGTTTCATTCAGAAAAAAAGGAGGTCATTGTCCCACTGTACTCATCCCTCATTAGACCCATTATAGAGTATAATGCCCCATTTGGTATGTACCTCACAAGACATCTGCAACAGCTGGAAAGGCCACAGAAATACCTCACTAAAAGAATCACAGGCCTAAAACAGATGCCATATGCTGACCGTCTAAAAAAACTCCAGCTATACTCTGTGGCATATTGTCTACTCAGAGGCGATCTCTGCTTAACATACAAGGCCATGTCAAACCCTGAGCTGTTGGACATGCTCCACTTAAAGAAATCCCAATCCCTCAGAGACACATGCTCCAGGGATCTAAACCTTATCATCACAATGAACAAAACACGCTGGAGGGATAGGTTCATGACCCAGAGACTCCCCGTACTCTGGAATAGACTGCCCATACATGTCAAGCAGAACACCTCATTGGCCCTCTTCAAAAGGAACCTTGATGATTGGATGGGAGATAGGAAATTCACCCTGGGGATCATGTCAGTCCCCCTGCTAGACAGGGACCCAGAGAAGTAAATATTGTGCAAAAAAATTTCCAGGAAATTGTTATGGCTAGGCTTGCATAGGCCTTAGGGCCGATAGCCTAGTACCAACCTATGAACCTATGAACCTGTGCAGAAATGTAGCGTTCATCTTGTACCAATGCCTAATGTGAATCTGCTGACAATACCTTTCCCTCACAACTACATAGGTCCATCTGGTCTGCACATGGGACATGAACATGAACCCAGTAGGTATGGGCCTTCCCTGGTGTGGCTCACCAGTACCTCAGGCATGCTAAAGTTAATGCATGTGACCATGCACACAACTGTTACACTCAGCCATTTGGCAATATCTGCATGTTCACCTGTGGTGGTGTTTACTGCATTGCATCATGGAGGCCATGAAAGGGGCCTATTTACAGGAGATGTCACATATTTGTAGCATACCTCATAACCTGTCATTTCAGGACACCTGGACAAAGACTGACAAAATGGGGAGACAAAGGCCCAAAACTAAGGTCATATTGTAGAAAGTAGTGGTATGCCGTGCATATAATGGAAAGAGATAGTGTGTGTGCACGTGTGTGTGCATGTGTGTGTGTGTGTGTGTGTGTGTGTGTGTGTGTGTGTGTGTGTGTGTGTCTGTGTGTGTGTGCCAGCAAACCTTATAGTGCCAGTAGTTATTTAAATATGTTGTTTTTCCATCACAGGTGGACGGTTGCTGCGGTCCCTCCCACTCTGATACTGATGTCAGTGTCTCTGCAGAATTTGACCATGATGATACTCATATTGAGCTACAGGTAGAGTTTTCAGGGGCTGATACCATGCCATCAGTTAGCATCCCACTATTGTCAACCCCATCCCCACACACAGTCACAATGCCCACGCATACCCCGTCACCAGTGGCCACAGATAATGGACAGCTGGTGGGTGTTGGCATGGAACAGGCTACTGTGGTGACTATGGCAAGTGAGGGTGCTGGCACTAGCCATAGCCAGAGTGCTGGCAAAGTCCCACACAGGCAGATGGGCAGGGGTGCTCGAAGGAGAATTGCAACCCATCATGCCCCTGTTGCAAGTGCCACGGCAGCAGGGGCATGACGGGCACTTGCAACAGGGGCATGATGAGCTGCAATCCTCCTGTTGCAAGTGCCATGGCAGCAGTCACCAGACGCATGTCTCAGGCTGTCATGGGGACACAGGCACACAATGAATGCAATAACAGACATATACGCAGGGTCATGGATGAGCACATCCCTGGTGTCCATGGCAATATGAACTCACTGCAGCCATCTGTGAGCATACTGGGGTCATGAATACATAGTGGGGGGAGACCTTGGCACTCCTCGACCATGGAATATCTGTGCTTGAGCATTTGGCAGACATTGGCCAGCAGCCATGTGGCTATAGGGGAGCACCACGAACAGCTGAGGGTCTACATGTCCATGCACCATCACATTCCCATGCTATCAATACCACCAGCACTGAAGGGGAGTGTGCTGTCCATGCCGCAATGCAGCAGGCCATGAGCACATGATCCTGGCTGGTCCCAAAAGGGACACAGATTCAGCAGGCAGCAGTCACCAGTGGGGAGTAGTACTGCATCTGGACTCGGTCGTGGTGATGTCAGTGGTACACTTGGCAGGCCCAGTTCCCGTGTCCATAGCCAGAGCCAGTGAACTGTACACTCTGCCGTATATGACCCACAGCTTTCCAAAATACCCCTGTGTAGGGCACCCACATGGAGTGACTTTGTGCATACAAACACACACACATCACCATCAGAAAATTCACCTACACACACACACACACACACACACACACACACACACACACCACCACCACCACCCCGGTACTGTCCATTTAATGAACACCCCCCAAACACACACACACACACACACACACACACACACACACACACACACACACACACACACACACACATATGATGTCAACCATGTGGCCCAGCCTAAGCTTCTGCCAAACCCACACAACACCCTGTGCATATGATGATACCTGTGCCATATCCATGCCAAACATACCATCAGTGCAGGGACATGCTTATATAGGTCTGATGCACAGGGTGACTTTAGTTGAGTGTAACTATTTCATGCTGTGTAATGATGCATTATTGGTGTTAGTAACGCTAAGAGAATGTAGTCTCACATGCTGTACTCTGTTTGTGTTCTGGGTGTGTCAGCAGGATGTGGCCCTGCAGACATCATCAAAAAGGGGTATGGCAGTGTAGTAACACATTGACCACATCATTCTCAGTGTACAGCTGTATCTGCACACATTTCCCAGGTCTGTGTAACAGTTCTTGCATGTGCCTCACAGCTTATAGGGCTGAGGGGTTGTATCCCAATCTATGGTGGTTGACATCAGCTCTAGTATAGTGTATAATGGTAAGTGTGGTGGGTGGGACACACCTCAGATTGCTCTGTGTGTTTGTGTCAACCAAACACTCAAAGAATACTGTTCACACACACACACACACACACACACACACACACACACACACACACATGCACACACAGGATCACATTTACCAGTGTTGGTGCCACAGTATTATGCAGTTATTGAAGGTGGCACAGGACTACTAGTGTGATGACTGTTACAAGGTACCTGTAAGGTGAATAACATCATGTGACCTTGTGGGGTATGGCAATGGTGGCTGTACTAGGAGTGAGAGTACTCATACTAGTATTGCATACAAGTCTACACACTCACAACCACTGCTATCCACATCCATGCACACACACACATGCACACACATGCGCCAGTACTGACATTAGCAGACCAACCTATCTTGTTATTTGTAGCATACTATTCCATACTGTTGCACAGGGCTTATAGGGCTGACAAATGTCTACAGATACCACTACAGTTGATGTGAGCAGTGGACCTCATACAGTAGACTTAGGAATATGTACTGTATGTACCATGGCATAAAATATGAATCCATGCCCATCACACACAAACAAACAAGATACTCTTCTTTCACACACAGTTTCCAGGATTGGGAGTAGAACCCCTCCCTATCTATTTATTGTTATGCATTTATCACAAGCACCATGGAGGTTATGGGGTGACACTTGTCCAAAGGTACTTCTAAGGCAAGGGACATCACCAGGCCTTGCAAATTATGACAATGCATGATGTACTGGGTGAGAGAGGCCACAAAATACTGTGCCCTACACATATACACACACACTTTCCCGGACTTGTATTAGAACCCCTAGCTATATGGTTATTGGTATTATATTGTTATGCAGTTACCGCACACACCACAGACCTTATAGGTTGTAGAGTGTCCCAAGGTACCTATATAGCGAATGACATCTACAGCACTTGTAAGGTATGGCAATGGTAGTTGTACTGGATGAGACGGGCCACCAACTACTTTCACCCACATGTTTACACACTTACAAACACTTTCAGACACACTAATGCACACACACACATTTTAAAGTATTGAAATCCATGGGTACAAAGAGTTATAGGTGTGTACATGGCAAATGGCCATGGAGGCTTTACAAGGCTATCCCATGGGAATACACTGGCATCATGGCACCTGACGATACTCCCCAGTGTGTCTACTGAGTATAGTCACTGGAGTGATTTCCAAGGTGGCTCTTCTATTCCCCATCCACTCCTCCTGATTTCTCTTGAAGAGGGCCAGTGATGTGCTCGGCTTGACATGTATGTGTTGTCTATTCCATTGCATGGCCAGTCTCTTGGTTGTGAACCTGCCCCTCCAGGATGTCCTGTTGATTGTGAGGATGGGGTTGAGGTATCTGGGCATGTTGTGTGAACAGATTGATTTACTTGGATGTAGCATTCCTGAAAGAGTTGGGTCAGACATGGTTGTCTATGTCAGGAAGAGAGCACACCTAAGTAGTCAATATGAGACAGAGATTCATTGCAGTTCATAGGTTCATAGGTAGGTATTAGGCTATCAGCCCTGGGGCCTATACAAGCCCAGCCAAAAAGGTACTCTGGCTTTTGCCACCCAAGAAAATTATCTTCCTGCGCCACTGTTGAGCAGGGCCACAGAAGTGATCCCTGGGGTGAATTTTCTATTTCCCATCCAATCATCAAGATTTTTCTTGAAGAGTACTAATGAGGAGCTTTGTTTGATATAGATAGGTAGTTTATTCCAGAGTATGGGAAGTCTTTGGGACAGGAATCTATCCCTCTGTCATGTTCTGTTTATTGTGGTGACAAGGTTTAGGTCCCTAGAGCGTGTAGCTCGGAGGGATTGGGATTTCTTTTAGTGGAGCATGTCCAACAGCTCTGGGTTTGACATAGCTTTGTATGTTAGGCAGAGATCACCTCTGAGTAGGTGATATGCGATGGAGTAAAGCTGGAGTTTTTTGAGACAGTCTGCATAGGGCATCTGTTTGAGGCCGGTAATCCTCTTTGTGAGGTATTTCTGCGGCCTTTCCAGTTGTTGTAGATGTCTTGTGAGGTACATACCAAAAGGGGCGTTGTACTCTATAATGGGTCTAATGAGTGATGAGTAGAGGGGAACAATGACCTCTTTTTTCTGGATGAAAAATCTTTTGTGATGAGGTGTGCCACGTAGAAGGATTTCCTGAGTACTGTGGCAATGTGATTATCAAAGGAGAGACTACTGTCCACCTGTGTCCCAAGGTCTCTTATCACACTTTCGGTGTTAAGTATACTACCGCCTATGTTGTAGTTCATGGGTACAGAGTTTTTACCAAAGGGGATGACAATGCACTTTTTGGCATTGAGCTTGAGGCCATGGCTTTGACACCAGGCATCTGTCTCAGTGAGGCCCTTTTGTAGGATGTCCATATCGTTAGAAGTTTCGATTATAGCTCCTAGTTTGCAGTCATCTGCAAACTTCATTAGCCAAAGACCTTCTGTGTTAGCCTGCACTTCAGAGAAGTAGATACCAAACAGGAGAGGACACAGGACTGAACCCTGTGTTACTTCACTTGTCACTGGTCTGAAGTCAGATTTGGAGTCTGCTACTTTCACAGTGTGGGTTCTGTCAGTGAGCCAGTTGGCAACCCGTCTTGTGACATAGGGATTTATACCTAGTTTAGTGAGTTTATCTATAATTCCAGAGTGGGGGATGGTGTCAAAAGCCTTGGCAAGATCTAGATAGGCTGTGTGAACCACCTTACCCACGTCTATGGCTTTGATGACTGCTTCAAAGAAGTCTGTCAGGTTTAGGAGACATGATCTGCCTTTTACAAACCTGAATTGGGTGGGTTCCAGAGTTTGGAGATTAACAATGTCTTTGTTTATAAGTTCAATGATGATACGTTCCATGGCCTTGCAGACCAGGCTTGTCAGGCTAATGGGCGGTAGTTCCCAGGGTCCGTGGTGGCTCCCCCCTTGTGGAGTGGGATAACCATTGCTGTGCGCCATTCAGCAGGCCTAAAGCCTGAGGTGAGGCTATGATTGAACATGGTACTTACGTGGGGTGCCATTTCATTTTGTAGTTCATGTAGAATGCAGTCTGGGATGTTGTCTGGTCCCATGGATGCTGTGTTCTTGGCTTTGGAGAGTGTGTTTTTACCTGTGCAGCCATGATTACAGGAACTTTGCATTCTTCCGGTATAGAGATGGGCTCTATAGGGGGTGAGAGGGGGTAAACTTAGCACTGAACCTATCTGCCAGGATGTTGGCAGTATCAGTTGGGTATGTATATTTAGTGCCATTGTGCTGTAACTCAGAGCAGAGCTGAGTGTTGCCACTGAGATTCTTGACATAGCTATAGAATGCTTTGTGGTTGTCTTTAGAATCAGTGGCAATTTTATTTTCATAACTAGCTTTGGAGGATTTTATCAGGCTTCTTACTGAGACTGACCAGGGAGCTCCTCCACTCATGGGATTTTACTCTCTTTTGCAACAGTTTCTTCCTTCTGTTGTACAGTTTGTTTTTGGCAGGGGACCACCAGATTGGCTTCCTTTTTTTGGAGGATAGCATCTTGGTTCTGTTTGGGATAGCACAATCTATGCACTCGTGTAAGTGCTTATAAAGTGCAGTTGTGTAGGATTCAGTAGTCGTAACTGTATTGTCCATCTGCATGGGTGTCATGAAGTTCATCACTTCTGTCTTAAGAAACATGAAGTTGACTTTGGAGAAATTTTTTACCATGGTTTCCTTAATGAGAGGTGGGGGCAGGATGTGGATATCTAGGGTAATTAGTGTATGGTCGGATCAGACCAATGAGGCATTGACTTCAGGTGTGGAACATCGGTCACTCATGTTGGTAATGACTAAATCTAGGATATTGTTGCCCCTGGTGGGGGTGTGGATAAGTTGATCCAGGGCATTGGAGTTTAAGAATTCCAGAAAGTTTTGAGTGAAGGAATTGGTACATGAGAAGTTTTACCAGTTAATGGTGGGGTAGTTGAAATCACCCATTATTAGGGTGTTTGGTTGAACCCTAATATTTTCCAGTACATCATGAAAAGAGTAGTGGGAATTCTGCGGCATGGTGGGGGATCTGTAGCAAGCTACAATTTGGATTGCAGTTTTGCCCAGAGTTAGTTGCACTTGGATAACCTCGGCTGCATTGTGCTGAGCAACTAGCCTGGAGGTGTGGATATCCTTAATGAATATGGACACACGTCCACCTTTGGTGTTCCGGTCTAGGTTACATGGACGAAAAGTGTGGTATGATTTATAGCCTGGTAGTGCAGGGGTGCGCTCTGGAGTCTTGACCCAGGTCTCAGTCACTACACAGATATCAATGTTTTCCATTTTAAGGAATGCCTCACGTGAAGTGCATTTTGAGATTTAGACTTCTAGCATTGAGTAGCATCATCCTCAGTTTTTGCTTGCCTGTTCCTGTTACGGTGATGGATTTATCATTTGAACCTTGCCTAAAAAAGGCACTATAGGGGATGCAAGAACCTTAGCCAGTATCCGAAATCCTAGGGGTGACAGGTGCAGGCCATCTCTGGCAAAGCATCGTGGTCTGTCGACCATGTCATCCCAGGCAGACAGATGCTGGATCCCTTTAGAATGACATCAGAAGCTTAGCCAATTGTTGAAGTCAATCATTTTGTCCTTGTACTGCGGCATCATTCTGGGTGATGGCAGAATGCTACTCAGGGCTAGGGTCATAACTGCCTGGGCTACAAGATCAGAGAGCTCTTCCATGTCTCTTTTCATGTAGTCTAGGGGGGTATGTCTCAGGTCATTCACACCAACATGGGCAATGACAGAGTCATATTTGTACTTGTTGGGGAGTCACCTGAGTGCGTGGGTTATGTTGCGGATCCTGGCACCCGACAGACAGCTGACAGTAACCTTCTCCTTGTTTAGCCTGGTGAGTGGGACATCAGTGTGCCTGACTATAGAGTCACCTATGACTAGTGTGTTGGGTATGTTGTTTTGCCTTATTGGCTGTGGTTGAGTGGCACACTGAATCTGCAGGCTATGTGTCATTTGGGTTGTGCTGGGGGTGGAGGTTGCTTGCATTTCTGCTTTGGATGTCTCAGTTGCTTGAGAAGATTATTATTGAGAGTCTCTGTGAATGTTTTTGTGCTTCTATGTGTGGATTTTGGTGGAGTAGATTTAGTGAGACTATGTGATGAGTGTGGTGTGGTGCAACCGTTTACCTTCTCCTCTTGACTGTCAAGTTCAGTCTTGGTTGGAGAGAGCTTTACCTTCAGTTTGGCTAGATAAGTGCATCTCTTACAGGTTGTAGTGTTGGGTGGTAGGAGGAGAGGGTTGTCTGTGTACATGAGGCAATTTCTACATTGCCCCAGGATGCCCAGATTCATCAGGTAGACAGTTGTTGAAGTCTGTCCATATGGGGCAAGTCTGTAGTCCCTAAGATTTTCTTTGTGAGGTACATTTGCAGCCTCTCTTGTTGTTGCTGGTGTCCAGTTGGGTAGATGGCAAATTGGCCATAGTACACATTGATTGGCTTACTGAAGGAAGTATACAGGGGAAACACTGTCGTTTTACTTCCCAGATTCAACACCCTGAGTCAGGAGATGTGACACACAGAAGGACTTTTGAAAGATAGTCACACTATAGGATTCATCATCGAGCTCACTGTCAACCTGTGCTCCCAGTTCTGTTATACCAACATCAGTGTTCAGTGGACTACCATCAATGTATTACTTTATGGATGCCATGTTATACCCAAAGGGGATGGCAGCACATCATCTGGCATTGAACTTCTATCCAGGGTTCTGACAACAGTTATAGGTCTCAGAAAGGCCTCTGTGAAGGATGTCAACCTCACGTGGGGGGTAATAATAGCACCCACCTTGTAGTCATCTGCAAACATTATTAGCCAGGGTGCCTTTGTATTGGGCTAGTATGCATAGGTGTGGATCCCAAACATGAGGGAACCCAGGTCCACAACCTGTGGGACTCCACTCATGACTGTTCGGCAGTCTGACATTGAGTCCGCTGCTTTCACACTGTGTGTTCAATCTGTAAGCTGGTTTGCAGGCCACCTACTGATGTAGGTGTGGCTGTCTATCTGACTGTGTTTGTGTATGATTCCTGAGTGGGGAGTGATATCCAAGGATTAGATGGGCAGCCTATCTTGTTATCTATTCCACACTTTCACATAGTTATTGCACATGGCACAGTGCTTATAGGGCTGCAGAGTAACTACAGGTCCCTCTGCAGTGGATGACAACTGTGGGCCTAGTAATGTGGACACTGGGACATGTACTGGGTGGTTAACAGCAAAAGGTAGCAACACCCACACCCCCCAATGGATAGGATTCTCACACAAACACAACAACCCCCCCCCCCCACAGACAGGATACTGTTCACACACACTTGCCTGGTTTGAGATTAGAACCCCTACCTATCCATTTATTACTACTACAATGCTACGTATTTATCACACACCCCACTGAGCTTATAGGGTGAAGGTTGTCCAAAGGTAGTTCTAAGGAGATGAACATCACTATTCCTTGTAAAGTATGGCAATGATTGATGTACTGAGTGAGTGAGGCCACAAAATAGCCTATCAAAATGGGAGGACAATGGGCCACACAGTGATTGTGACTATTTCTGTCAGTAATGTATGAGCTGCTAGGGTTACAGGGCTTGTTTTATTAGACATCTGACATATATGCTGTTTGACACTGTCATGTATTGTTTCAGTACCTCGTGACATACTTCCTCAGATCAACACAGTGATTTACCAGAGGAATACAGGATGGATAATGCACACACCCAAATTTTGGGCCAAATGCTATGCATTCTTGGACAATCCAGCCTGTTGAGAGGTGTGTCTATGAGCAATTGACTGCTGAAGCTGTGGAAACAGTCTAACACCTTGGTGATATATTACAATGATGTAATCTCTGTGCATTTCTTTTCTGGCCTGGTCTGATTTCTAGTCCATTGTTGGGTAATATAAGTCAGACAGGATGAGGGTGACAGGCAGACTCCAGATAGATTTGTAGGGGATAAGATATGGGGGGTGTCCTAGGATAGATATATTTGCCTATAGCTACCAGTGTTTTGCATAGGGGTCTGCTCAAAGGTTGACTGCACTTGGAGGGTCTTGTGTGTGTCAGACTATTTGACCAGCCTGGAGGTGTATGTTTGTCTGACATATATGCATGGCTCACCTCATTTTGCTTGGCTTGCCACATTTTGGGGTCAGGATGTTGCATAGGATGAGTGATCAGGGAAGGGTGTGTTACTCCCCATGGCTGTGGGCTTGGGTTCTGTGGGTGCAAATATGTCAACATCTTCCAGGGTTAGGACTGCCTGCAATGTGTGCATTCCCATGTTTAGACTCATAGTCCTGCCTCTCGACTGTACAGAGTATCACAGAATGTCCACATTCATGACACGTATATCTTGCTGGTTACGCAAAGGAGTGTGGTTTTTAAGGAAAAGCGTTTTGCAAGTCACTCAGGGTTGAAGTCAGATATTACTGACATTTGACATTGCAGTTTCTGACTTCATACCCATCAGACATTCCATGCTATTACAATCACTCCCTCAACTTTATTGCATTATTAGAGCAGTATTTCAAAGGTGTCCTTCTCTTTGGACCTTTTTCACCCCATTATTCATGGCTTTCACCAGATTTATGGCTCTCTGACACTGACAGGTTTTCTCCTAGCAGTTAACAGCACAGCCTTTCTTTGCCTTTTTTAGACTGTGTTATGTTGGTGTTATGGACCACATGACATTCCCTAACAGGGCACTGTGGGTGAGGCATGGGCATTTGCCACAGGCCTGTACGACAGTTGTGACAGATGCAGGCCTTCTGTAGCAAGACAGTGTATGCTGATAATCATATGTTCCCAGGCTGCCAATAGTGGACAACCCTGGGATGGCACCAGTAAGTTGACTATGGCTGTTACTGACAATTGCTTTCTGTTTGTGTTGATCCATCACTCTATTTAACAGCTGGATGCTGCTTAAGGCTAGGGGCATGTTATTGCATTTTTATGGGGCTTTGGGGGGGTGACACATCTGTACACAATACACATTTGAATAGACTGTGCTGACATTTGCTTAACATTTTGGTCCCATTTAGCATAGTGGTGTGAGCTATCTTTCAGGCTACAGGTATACCAGTACTGACCACAGGTCAGATTTTTCTGGCATAGACTTCAGACTTCTTATCTGTCAAAGCCATACTGCAACTGCCAGACCTGCTGTGATATCACTGTGTAAAAGTCTGTTGGTGGGGATTTCATGGATGTCGCCATGCGGGGGCCTTTGCCAGGCATTTCTGTATGGTTTTCTACACTGATCTGCTGGGTGAAGCTGGGGGTGGGTATGGGACCCCCACTTTGACATCCTAGCATGTGACCTATGACCCTCCCCCATTTATTTGGCTCACCACATATACTGCAGTGGTATTTGTCAACTAGGATGGTACTGCATGGTGTGGGTAGGCCAGTACTGGGAATACACTTCCTGCTGTCCCACAGAGCTGTCAGTTGTCTGCTGCTATCCCAGTAAGCCACCCCATTCCCTTGCATGCTTGAATCAATACCATAGATATGCTATCAGAACATTCCACTCCATTCATTAATTTTGTTAAGGAGACCTACTTACTTTGTGCCTGAGGCTGTTATGAGGATGGTGCATGAGGGATGACTATGTCAGATGCACACAGTACACTGCCTATACATGGTAGGGTATAGGTGGTGTTTTGTTTGGTATCCATTTTATTGTGCGTGTGAGTCAGAGAAAGAGATCAGTACCTTGGGTCCTACAGTGTCAGTGTATGTGCTATGCGTTGCCTCTTTGCCAAGGACAGGGCATACTGGGCATGCCTCCATCTGCCTATAGGGGCAGGCTCAGGATGCTCTTCCTCTGAGTCCCTCTGTGTCTGTGGAGACCTTGGCAATGGTGGGGGGCTGTGTGGCCCTTCCCCATTTTGTTCCTGCTACAGCTGTTTCCACAGGATCATATTGTGTAGCATGGCACATAGTATGAACATGTGTGCACATGTGGCTGGAGAGTACTAAAAGGCTCCACCAGATATGTCAAGGCAGTGGAACCGTGACTTGAGCATCCCAAACACATGCTCTATAATGAGCCTGGTTTATGCATGTGCCTCATTATGGCGTTCTTGTGTGGGTATGCATGCACTTCTGATGGGTGTCATCATCAATGGCTGCAGTGCGTAGTCAGCATCCACCACCAAATAGCCATATGGGATGTCCCCACTGGCAAACGCCCAGTACAGCTGTGACAAATGCCAGATGTGGGAGTCATGATAGCTTCCAGGGCTTGCCAGCAAACACATTCATGATAATGCCCTGGGCATCACACATGATCTGGTAGTTAATGGAGTGGAACCCTTTGCAGTTTAGGTAGACCCTACCCTGGTCACCAGGTGGTGCTATAATGTGAATGTGCGTGCAGTCTATGGGACCCAGTACCTCCGGGTATTCTGCTACATGGTGGAAAAGATGCATATTGCTGGTTCTCTCCTCATGGGTCCTGGGGAAGTAAATGTGCTCTGTGGCATGCAGTCACATGGCATCCAGGAACTGGTGGAGTATCCTGGACGCAGATGCCTGTGAGATCCCTATGGTATCCCTAGTTGGTCTTTGGTTGGTCTACCTGTAGCTAGTATTCTTAAGTCTACACATACCTTGGTATCCAGTGGGATGGGTTTCCCTCTGCTGGTTCTGGGTCTGAGCTGAGGCTGGCAAAGCTCAAGTTGCTGAAGTATGTCCCTATTCACCATGTAGTGCTCTACTATCGCCAGATCATGTAGCCCCTGGTAGGTTACCCTGGATATGAACACTCCTCTCCTCGGTTTGAGTTGGTTGTCAGCATTATCCTCCTCACCACCCTCAGTCTCTAGTACATACTGATAAATCAAAGCAACAACAACTCCTAACATATTTTGTTAGTTTTGTCAATTTAAAATTCCCCCGAATGTGTACACCAGTGGTGTAGAGTTTATGGGAAAAACAAAATAAAAGGTGTCTGTATAGTTTATAGTAGTGTGCTGGGCTGCTGCCTGCGTAATCGGCTGATTCTGATACATTCCAGCTGCCAGCTATGGTAGTTCTCCTTGATTGCCTTCCTTTTGCTGTTTACCCTTCCCATTTCCTCCCCATTTAAGCCCTGATGCACGCCGAGCATTCCAGGTGCTCAAATGTAAACAATTCTGCTATTCCCTGTGGTTTTTTTTTTGTTTGTTTTAGGCCTGGTGTGCACTGTGCACACCAGTTTAGCTAAAGTAAACACTTTTAAGCAGAACTGGCCCTTTCTGGATGCGAACACACTCTGCATTTCATGGAATAAGAAAATATAGCCTCAGACACATCCCCTTCCTTAGCTGTGCTTCGCTAAGGGCAAATATGAGCCACTGAGCTCCAATGTGCTTACAGCAAGCATGACACACTCCCTTTTCATGTTAGCTGCTCCTCCTGTCTAAACGGTGGTGTTAGAGCACCTACACGGTTAGGTGCAGTCTGACACTTAGAAGAAATTTGTGATTAAGTATAAATCCCCTTATTTGCATACACCGCTGCATTACTCCAGAGTTACTACACTTACACTGAGCCTTTCCCCTTAGCAACCACTATTCCCTGGTATAGTTTTTATTCTGAATGCCATTGACTATAATGGCAAAATGCAGAGTTTGTTCAAAATTGATTTTTCCACTTTTTTTTTTATTTTCGGCACAATCCCATTTACGCGCTGCTGCCCTCTGCCTGAACGGCTGAGATCAGCCCCCCCCCCGCCAAAAAAGTTTTATTTTAAAAAATTTAAACTATTTTTCATGCCAGTGGCCATATATTTGGCCACTGGCATGCCTAATAAATGGAATACATGCTTTATTTGAGGCTGTCATGCCTCCGTTTTCTTATTTGCACAAATGTATTCAGCTAGTAACTGAATACATTTCTGCAGGTTACACTATTCCTGCACAAACACCTGCCTGCTTGCTGAATCATTAATTCATCTCATTTGCATGGTTTTCACTGGCAAATGAGGTAATTAGCATAAGGCAGTGCTCTTTGTGAAGGAATAGTGTAGGAGCGCTCATGCACATTATTGCATGCAGCAGCTTCTGCACTATTTCTGCACATCGTGCAAGGCTTAATCAATCCAGGGGAAAATGTAGTACAGTTTCAATTTTGGCTAAAGCTAGGTATAACATTCAAAAATATGAATGCTGTGTACTGAATCATTAAAAATGAAACTGCACAACTGATACCTTTAATTCTACCTTTTAGTCTATTTCTTTCTTTCCTTTGTTGTTATGTAAAACATTCTTTGTTTCTAGTCTTTCCTTTATCTGTAAGTTGAATATTTTATAGGAATTATATTCTCATCTATAGCTTATTTAAACTGATTAATAATTATGTTACTCATATGTGTCTGTTTCAATAAAAGTTGTACTTATTGTGTGTTAAGTTGCATCATTTTGCAATATTGAATGTACAAAATTTTAAGCTAAAAAATAAACACCTATAATACTTAAGTATGAAGAGTAGCCTTTAAGACAACATTCCTAAGCATGTTTCATAGGTAGGCACTATTTATTTATTTTATTTTTCCTTTGTTGACAGGGTAAGTGAATTGATCCATGGACCCTTTTCTGCTATGACCTTGGTACAACTGCATTATTGATACACAGATGATTTAATGATTGTGACAGATTTAGTACACATCTCATAGTAATGAAGAGTATATATAGTAGAAAGCACTATAGCAAAAGTATTGCCTTATAGAGATGCACAGATTGAATATTTCACATAATGCACATTGCCAGTTAGCTTTTTGTAGCATTGCTCAGTGGTGTTTCATTTGAGGAATGGCATGATAAAGCTGCATATCGAGATAATGGCTTGAATTTTGTTTTTGTTATAAGAATAGTGAAAGATTATTGGGAGAACATACTCAAGACTGGGTAAGAAGACATTCTTAGCCAGAACCTAGCTGGCTTCTTTGTTAGGTGATTGGAGATAAAGTGGGCAGTCTTAATTTGAGCTGTAACTTTTGAAATGACAGAATGTTTTAATTTTGAATGTCAGAGTAGTGGTCTAAAATTAGGCCAAAATATGTGTCCTTGTCCATTGAAGACATGAAGCCATTGTTGGATATACATATCTCTGTGGGGAATTTTCTTAGCTGGTGCTGAGTAATAAAGAACATTATTGCTCACATTTAGAATAAGATGGTTATTAGTAAGCCATTTGCAGAGGAACAGGAGGAATCACATTGAAGAAGATCTTGGACACCCGAGGAGGATGGAGTGCTTCTGTGTAGGATTATGTCATCAGCATAAAGTGGGGGGGGGGGTGTCAGAAAGAGGAAGGGCTGTTATGTCATTTATAAATAGAATGTATGGGACCAAGTATAGAGACTGTGGACTCCATCTGATAAGTTCCTGTGCTGGTGAATAGTTTACCTTTCTACACCACAAAAGTTCTGATAGTTAACTATTTTTTTAAACCAGTAGATTATATTATCTGCAAATCCTAAGGTGTTAATTTTTTTTGTTAATATGAAGAGTAATCTGCATGTTCAAAGGCCATGCAGAGGTCAATAAAGATAGACAAAGTCAACTAGCACTTCTCCAGAGATGTTATTGTATGTTGTCTATAACAGCTACTGTGTTGTGTTCACTACGAAATGTTAAAAAGTATAGGTTAAATGTTTGGAAAGTTGATTAGCACTCAGTTTTTAGGAATGTGGGATGAAAGCTACTGGGGCTAGGACTGCATTTTTTGTTAATTTTTCTAAGTAGTCATCAGCAGATAGCAGCTCTGAAGATGTACACCTGGAAGCAATGCTCATTTTATAATGTCTCACAAATATATCCTGGGGATGACAAAGTGACAAAAATGCAGTTTAAGACAGAATTACAGAAAAAGGCAGTGGAAGTGCTTTCTGAGTTATAGGTAGAGGGTCACAAATCTTGTCATGACAAATGAATAAATTAAATTAAAATGATAAAAATGGCTAATTATCTAAAAAGACAGCTTTAGCAAAGGGCACTAACAGAGTCTGCCGGATGATCGAATTTTCAGAAACTTGAAATTCATAAAGTCGAGACCATATGATTGAGTTTCTGAAAACCTGAACCTCAAAACACACACACACATACACACACACACACACACACACACACACACACACACACACACACACACACACACACACACACACACACACACACACAACACAAACATCTAGCTTTCTTTTACATTTTTGCAGGGAAGAAAGACGCTCTGCACCCCCTGAAAATTATATATACCAACTCTGACATCACACTACAGTGAGGAAAAGGGTAAATTTCCAGATCCACACTGTACTGCGATCTCCATTCAAAAGCTTTGAGTTTTCAAAAACTTGATCATATGGTCTTGACTATATGAATTTCAAGTTTCCGAAAATTCGATCAATTGATAGGGACCCTGCACTAAGATCTGTTCAGCTCTTCTCATGGATGTGGTTCTGTTAGTGTACTTTTGGACAACCATGCAGTGAAAGAGATATTCTCCATGATTATAAAATGGTGTGATGAGCACAGGTAAATTGATGAAGTAATCAAAGTTAATTTCTATACTGCTGGGGTACTTGGAATTGGATGGAAGGGAAAATAAGCTGCATGCCAGAAACTGCATAAGTTAAAGGATTGTTTTGGCTATTCTTCGACTGACAGAAGCAGGTTTGCCTTCATAAAAATGTGATCTGTCCTCAAGAAGTGTTCAGACCCGATAAGACATGATCACCTGCTGTCATAGTCTTGTGGCATCTTGACCCAATATGTAAAAGCAGATTTTTACTATTTGTTAATGTAGGAGACTACAGTCATGTTGTCTGAATGAATGAAAAAGATGCATTTTGAAGGCACTCTTGAAATATTGGAAGGGATAGAAACACTCTTATCATTGCTATGTGAATGAAGTTTGTGGACCATGCAGGTTCCCTGAATATTTGACCATTGAAATGAACATTAGCCTGTGATTGATGCATCTACAGTGCCAGTTACCTGAGTAGTATTTACTCAGAAATGGTTCTCCATTACAAGGCTTATCAGATTCAGCCACCAGGCCAACTGTAAGTGGCATCCTGTGAAGATTTGATAGTGAAGATGCGGAGTGGCATGGTGAGGCCAGCTTTACAAAATGCTTCCTTACAATTCCTTCTTATATTACATTTTTGTAGACTCTTTAACACCAAGAGACAGCATATTTTAACACATAACTGAATTCCATACAAGATTTCTTCTTATAAACAAAACAAAAATAACACTTTTAATTATATGCAACTTATCCTACCATAACGATACTGAAAACATGTTCAAACTTTTGAAGCAAAACAAAACTTCAATTATCACACCTAGTAAGAATGTTACCTAACAAATGCAAAATAACCCTCAAATATAACAGGCTCCAATAAACCTGTTTAAATATTTTTTTCTTCCGAACAATTATTAGGCAGCTGAGATAATATTTATAGCTATAAACATATAGACGTCTGCATTTCACTTTCAGATGTCCAATAGGGCTAGTATCCAATACTTCTCTTCTCTCTCTCTCTCTGTCTCATAGCTCCGTATGAATAATGAAATGTCCAGGAGGCATAAAAGAAAAAAAAAGTCTTCATCATATTTGATCCAGTACCTTCAAAGCATGTCCTTGCACATCTTTATTCATAAAATTCTCCATCTAATTACTCATAAATTCATTCATTCCAAAAGTGGACTTAAACTTTTAGCTCTTCACCTGTAGAACAGCACCCTTCCCTTTTCCCTCCTTTACAGGGCCACACACCATACCCATCAAACAATTCAGTATGTTGCATAACAGCACTCCCAAAAGGAGAATGTAGACCAATCCGAGAAAGAAGAATGAAGTATTTAACCTTTTGAACTGTATATTAATCACATTCTGTAGACCCATTCAGACTTTCACTAGATCATCAGAGCATCTGTTTCTTCACTACTTTCCTGCCAGGTCAACATTTTCCAAATCCATCTGGTTATGGGACCAAAATTCTAAACTCCACAATCCATTGCCTTTCTCCTTACAAGCATTTTTTTTCCACATGCCCTAGGATGGTCGCCTCCCTCTGAAAATCATACTCTCCTCCTATTTTCCAAATCCTTGAGGAATGACCTGTCTCTGGAGTCTGGTAGTGCTGTCCACTCTTTACAGAACCTGTCTACTTTAAACTAACTCCAAAAAAAATCTCTTGAACAACAAGTCATATTTGCAGGTTATTCAGGCATCATTTGCTGAGATAACCCATCTTCCTGCTGTTCAGAGTGCTTTTTTATTCTCTCTCTCTCTCTGTCCATAGCACTCTCATTATGTCCAGGTGCTTCATTTTAGATTTATTTGCTTCTTCCTTCCTACCAACCCACAATTTGAAGCCTCTCTGTCTTAGTCTCAGACAGGATATAATAAACATTTGTCCTGGTTTTCTTTGATTCGTAATTGCAGGGAGCCAGAAAATATCTGATGAACCTTTTTCTGTGCCTGGCCAGTATCAAATCATTCTATAATGTTAACTGCTTTAAAATGTTTTCTTAAACGTATGACATTCTGTAATTAATGTCTGATTCTGCCTTTAGTCCTCAGTACTCTTCCCACTGACTGTACCCCATCAATTTCAAGATACAGAAAACTCTCCAGTTTCACCTGTTGTACAATCCTCATAATCTAGTATTCCATGAACTTTATTGACCACTTCACTCAAGTCTATTATCTATATCAAAACCACAGGCAACCTTGTATCCAGTAAGCCGACCCAACAAAACTTCTTTTCTAAACGCAATTTTATTTAAGTTAATAAACAAGCGTTTTTGCCGTAACACCTGTCACAGCTTCATCAGAGACAATCAGAACAGTTAGAAAACGCTAGTATTCATAGTTTATAAACAGGAAGTGACTCAAACAACATCATATCCTAATAAATTAATTTGGATTTTTTTAAAAATGCAAAAGCACAGGAGAAGTGGTAAATAACTACAAAACAGTTGGACCATTACCAATAATTATAACATCAAGTATAAACATAAACTAGAAGTATGTATGATTTAAAAATGTCAAATATAAAATTGTTCATAATAAACCCTAAATTTGAAAATATGTTTTAAAAAATGTTTTTATAAAACATAAATATATAAACAAATATATCAACAAATGTATGTATATAAATTTCAACATACTAATACCTAATCGAAATGAATCAATGGTAGTAAATTAATAACTTGATAAGATATTTTTTGTATATAGGGTATTTTTTTTAAAAATGCAGTATTTCTTAATGCTAAATGGATATTTTATTACCTCAGGTAGCTCCTTAATTTAAGAACTGATGAAATATTGCAGTTTTCATTCAGGCCAGGAAACCTGAATGCATCAAGTTTTAACTGCCATTCAAGTTCATGGTTTTCAAGAATTAAAGAAAAGGGGCCCCCTCTAATACTAGCCGCTACGTGATCTATACCCATAAAGCAAAAGTTATGGCCTGGGTTAGAACCAACATGTTTTGCTAATGCATTTTCCATCTTATTATTTCTTATTGCATATACATGTTGGTAAATTCGTTCTCTTAGCTTACGATCAGTCTTACCTATGTAGAAGGCTGAACAGCAGTTACATAAAGCTACACAGATAACTGATTTTGTCTCACAGGAAATCTTATATTGTATCTGATATTTTTTATTTCTAATTGAAAAAGCGTTTCCTGTTTTTATTAATTTACACCATTTGCAAGAACCACATTTAAACGTCCCTTTCTGTCTGTAAAAAGAACTCAGTGGTCCCTTACTTTGAAGCAAATCCTTTAGATTACTACCTCTTTTATAAATGACGAAGGGTCGGGGTCCCAATTTGTCCAATAACAAAGGGGTACTAGCTATAAAATGCCAGTTTTTTTAAAATAATGGACCATATTGCCTGGGAGTTCAAACAATAAATAGTAATGAAGCTCAAAGAAAAATTCCTTTCTGATCCTTTGTCAATAACCAAGGGTTCTGTAGGATCAAAGACAAATCCAGAATTATTATGACCCGAATTAAACTGGTCTAATAAAGGCTTATAAATTCCTTCAACTCTTTTTTGATCAACCTCTTTTATTAATTCTTCTAAAAGGGTTGATGGGTATCCATGGTTAGAGAATAATCCATTTAAAAAGAGGCATTCCTGATGGAAATCATCCAAAGAACTACACATCCTTCCTGCTCTAACAAGTTGGCCCTTAACAATGGACCTCTTTTGTTTTGCAGGATGGAAACTAGTATAGCGCAGGAAGGAATTGCAGTATGTGGGTTTTCTAAAAATCGTTGACAAAAAAACTTTTTTATCAAAATCCTTGAATAGTTTCACATCTAAGTAATCAATTTCAATGTTTGAAAACTTATGTGTGAATTTAAGAAACTCTGTGGTCGTGTTAAGTGTATCAACAAAAGTTTTTGCTTCCTCATCTCCTCCTTTAAAAAGGATGAAGGTGTCGTCCAAGAATCTAGTGTAATAGTTGACAAAGTTCATCAGATGCAAGTTGGTCATCAGATAATGTTTTTCCCAATAAGCTACAAATAGGTTAGCTACGCTCGCCCCACAGGGCGAGCCCATAGCTATCCCCTGTTTTTGTAGGTAGAATTCCTGATCAAACATAAAAAAATTAGAGGAAAGAACTATATCAAGTAGTTCTGTCACAATATCAATTTCAGACTGTGGTGCCGCTAGATCCATAAGGAGAAGTCCAATCCATTCTACTGCCTCTTTGTGGGGAATGGATGTGTACAAATCGACAAAATCTATATCAAAAAATTCAAAGAAACATCAAAAGAGATGTCATTAATATTAGTCAAAAAAGACCACGAGTCTTTACAGATATATGGAATTGATTTTAAATATTTTGACAAGATGTTGTCGATTAGTCGAGAGCATGGGTAGGTCATAGAAGACCTTCCATCAACCAATGCCCTCATTGGAGGGTTGTCCACATCCTTGTGGATCTTCGGTATGCCGAACATCACTGGTGTCTTGGGAGAAATAATATCTATGAAATTGTATGTGTCAGAATCTATTTTCCCAGCTAGAAAAAGATCACGAAAGTATCCTCTAATGCGACGGTATGTCACATTAAGCTCATTAAGTGAGGCAACATCGTAAGCTGGTGACTCCAATACAAGAAACATTCTTTCCTTATACTGAAATTCGTCAAACATCACTAGACCACCTCCCTTGTCAGGTTTTAAAAGCCTGACAGGTAAAGAACGAAGGTTGTTTAAACACTCCCATTGCTCTTTAGTGATGTTAAACCTGGAAGAATCAGTATTACGATTTAAGTTATTAAAAAGGTGTCTAACATCCACTTCACACATTGATTCAAACAATTGTAAGTTAGACTGAAGAGGTGGGTTAAAAACACTGGGTAACTTTAATCTAGTTGCATCATAATCAGCAACATTGCCAAATATCATTTTCAGATTTAGTTTATGTGTAAAACATTTTAAGTCTATAATAACCTTGGCTATATTACCTAAAGAACTAGGAACAAAGGTATAGCCAAAGGCCAACAATTCCACTAAATCTGTATTAAGTTCAAAAGATGAGAAGTTGTAAATTGTAAAATCTTTTTTCTTATTGGTTACTATAACAGGATGTCGTCTTTCTGTACCCAGTTCAGGACAAATAGTAGTAGTTAATTGTACGTGTTCCTGTTCCTGTTCACGTACTTCTTGTTGTTCCGTTGTCCTAAAAAAACCCCCTCATTGACATCATTAGAGTAAGGGTATTTGTTATATCCTGTTTTTTTGTTGCTGTTATTTTTATTATCTTTAATCCTGTTACTACGTCTCAAACCTTGGTTAACTTGGGCCCCCTGTTCCTCAGTGAAAGTGTCATCATTTAATTGATGTGTTTCATCAGCACTAGTAGAAGGAACATTTTCAGTTACATTAACACAAACAGGTGCAGGTAACTCAAGATTAGGATAAGCCTTATTATCCTGATAAGCTAATCTGTCCCTTATAAGCTTCTTGTTTTTATTTATTTTTAGCTTGACCATAAAAGCATCAATACTAGTGAATATGCGGTTGTAATCATATTTAAATTGTGCAAACACCATATCCATCTTAATCGCATTATCTAATGTGTTGATGTCAGCAATTAATGATTGAATGTACACATTATAATGCTTTACAATAAGATTCAACAAGTGAACACCCTGTGCTTGAAACAAAACTTTCAATTCAGTATAAAAAGAAATGTCAGTCAGCAACCCTGAAGGTGCAAAGTTGTTACGTAAGCCTTTTGGTATTAAATTTTCAACAAGGCACTGTTTGAAATAAGCGGACTCAAGCTGTAATTTTTTAAGCTTAAGTAACTTGAAATCAAGTTTCTTAAGCTTCTCACCCATATTCTCAGCACCAACAGATTGCCGAGAACTGCTGGCAGTTATAGTCTCATTAGCGTCCATTGGTAAAAAAGAAAAAATATTTTCATTATTAATCCAACCTGCTAAAGAAACAACATCCCCGTTCAGTACATTGACGTTGGCATTACCACTCTCCATTGAAGTATCTACATTTAGAAATGCTGTGTTTCCAGTAACAGCAGTAGCATAATTTGTAGCCGCATTCACCCGGTTGTTTTGCGTAAATGGATAGTTACCGGTTCCTCCTCTTGCAGGCAAAGTGTTGACAAACGCCGAACTCCGAGTATCGGCTTGTGTTGAAGCACCAGTATTACTGACTGGTATAGGTTGAGCTGCCGGAATAAGTGAAGGCGTCTGCTCACTACACCGACCGGCATTTTGAAGAGAAACAGCTTTTGCCAGTGAAACACTCCTGTTTAGACCTCCTTAGTCTATTGCATCCATCCGTGAATGCAACGCATCGATCTTTTGAGTAAGCGTTGCTAATAAAGATGAAATGTCCACATTATTAGAACTGCCAGTCACGGAAACTGTTCCAAACATGTTGGGGCTAATTGGACTAACAGGACTACCTGCTTCCATTCCGACAAAAACTAGTGCAAAAAACGAAAACAACAGATATCAAAACCACAGGCAACCTTGTATCAAGTAAGCCGACCCAACAAAACTTCTTTTCTAAACGCAATTTTATTTAAGTTAATAAACAAGCGTTTTCGCCGTAACACCTGTTACAGCTTCATCAGAGACAATCAGAACAGTTAGAAAATGCTAGTATTCATAGTTTAAAAACAGGAAGTGACTCAAACAACATCATATCCTAATAAATTAATTTGGATTTTTTTAAAAATGCAAAAGCACAGGAGAAGTGGTAAATAACTACAAAACAGTTGAACCATTACCAATAATTATAACATCAAGTATAAACATAAACTAGAAGTATGTATGATTTAAAAATGTCAAATATAAAATTGTACATAATAAACCCTAAATTTGAAAATATGTTTTAAAAAATGTTTTTATAAAACATATAAATATATAAACAAATATATCAACAAATGTATGTATATAAATTTCAACATACTAATACCTAATCGAAATGAATCAATGGTAGTAAATTAATAACTTGATAAGATATTTTTTGTATATAGGGTATTTTTTTTAAAAATGCAGTATTTCTTAATGCTAAATGGATAGTTATTTACCACTTCTCCTGTGCTTTTGCATTTTTAAAAAATCCAAATTAATTTATTAGGATATGATGTTGTTTGAGTCACTTCCTGTTTTTAAACTATGAATACTAGCGTTTTCTAACTGTTCTGATTGTCTCTGATGAAGCTGTGACAGGTGTTACGGTGAAAACGCTTGTTTATTAACTTAAATAAAATTGCGTTTAGAAAAGAAGTTTTGTTGGGTCGGCTTACTGGATACAAGGTTGCCTGTGGTTTTGATATCTGTTGTTTTCGTTTTTTGCACTAGTTTTTGTCGGAATGGAAGCAGGTAGTCCTGTTAGTCCAGTTAGCCCCAACATGTTTGGAACAGTTTCCGTGACTGGCAGTTCTAATAATGTGGACATTTCATCTTTATTAGCAATGCTTACTCAAAAGATCGATGCGTTGCATTCACGGATGGATGCAATAGACCAAGGAGGTCTAAACAGGAGTGTTTCACTGGCGAAAGCTGTTTCTCTTCAAAATGCCGGTCGGAGTAGTGAGCAGACGCCTTCACTTATTCCGGCAGCTCAACCTATACCAGTCAGTAATACTGGTGCTTCAACACAAGCCGATACTCGGAGTTCGGCGTTTGTCAACACTTTGCCTGCAAGAGGAGGAACCGGTAACTATCCATTTACGCAAAACAACCGGGTGAATGCAGCTACAAATTATGCTACTGCTGTTACTGGAAACACAGCATTTCCAAATGTAGATACTTCAACGGAGAGTGGTAATGCCAACGCCAATGTACTGAACGGGGATGTTGTTTCTTTAGCAGGTTGGATTAATAATGAAAATATTTTTTCTTTTTTACCAATGGACGCTAATGAGACTATAACTGGCATCAGTTCTCGGCAACCTGTTGGTGCTGAGAATATGGGTGAGAAGCTTAAGAAACTTGATTTCAAGTTACTTAAGCTTAAAAATTTACAGCTTGAGTCCGCTTATTTCAAACAGTGCCTTGCTGAAAATTTAATACCAAAAGGCTTACGTAACAACTTTGCACCTTCGGGGTTGCTGACTGACATTTCTTTTTATACTGAATTGAAAGTTTTGTTTCAAGCACAGGGTGTTCACTTGTTGAATCTTATTGTAAAGCATTATAATGTGTACATTCAATCATTAATTGCTGACATCAACACATTAGATAATGCGATTAAGATGGATATGGCATTTGCACAATTTAAATATGATTACAACCGCATATTCACTAGTATTGATGCTTTTATGGTCAAGCTAAAAATAAATAAAAACAAGAAGCTTATAAGGGACAGCTTAGCTTATCAGGATAATAAGGCTTATCCTAATCTTGAGTTACCTGCACCTGTTTGTGTTAATGTAACTGAAAATGTTCCTTCTACTAGTGCTGATGAAACACATCAATTAAATGATGACACTTTCACTGAGGAACAGGGGGCCCAAGTTAACCAAGGTTTGAGACATAGTAACAGGATTAAAGGTAATAAAAATAACAGCAACAAAAAAACAGGATATAACAAATACCCTTACTCTAATGATGTCAATGAGGGTTTTTTTTTAGGACAATGGAACAACAAGAAGTACGTGAACAGGAACAGGAACACGTACAATTAACAACTACTATTTGTCCTGAACTGGGTACAGAAAGACGACATCCTGTTATAGTAACCAATAAGAAAAAAGATTTTACAATTTACAACTTCTCATCTTTTGAACTTAATACAGATTTAGTGGAATTGTTGGCCTTTGGCTATACCTTTGTTCCTAGTTTTTTAGGTAATATAGCCAAGGTTATTATAGACTTAAAATGTTTTACACGTAAACTAAATCTGAAAATGATATTTGGCAATGTTGCTGATTATGATACAACTAGATTAAAGTTACCCAGTGTTTTTAACCCACCTCTTCAGTCTAACTTACAATTGTTTGAATCAATGTGTGAAGTGGATGTTAGACACCTTTTTAATAACTTAAATCGTAATACTGATTCTTCCAGGTTTAACATCACTAAAGAGCAATGGGAGTGTTTAAACAACCTTCGTTCTTTACCTGTCAAGCTTTTAAAACCTGACAAGGGAGGTGGTCTAGTGATGTTTGACGAATTTCAGTATAAGGAAAGAATGTTTCTTGTATTGGAGTCACCAGCCTACGATGTTGCCTCACTTAATGAGCTTAATGTGACATACCGTCGCATTAGAGGATACTTTCGTGATCTTTTTCTAGCTGGGAAATTAGATTCTGACACATACAATTTCATAGATATTATTTCTCCCAAGACACCAGTGATGTTCGGCATACCGAAGATCCACAAGGATGTGGACAACCCTCCAATGAGGGCATTAGTTGATGGAAGGTCTTCTATGACCTACCCATGCTCTCGACTAATCGACAACATCTTGTCAAAATATTTAAAATCAATTCCATATATCTGTAAAGACTCGTGGTCTTTTTTGACTAATATTAATGACATCTCTTTTGATGTTTCTTTGAAATTTTTGACTATAGATGTTGTCGATTTGTACACATCCATTCCCAATAAAGAGGCAGTAGATTGGATTGGACTTCTACTTATGGATCTAGGGGCACCACAGTCTGAAATTGATATTGTGACAGAACTACTTGATATAGTTCTTTCCTCTAATTTTTTTATGTTTGATCAGGAATTCTACCTACAAAAACAGGGGATAGCTATGGGCTCGCCCTGTGGGACGAGCGTAGCTAACCTATTTGTAGCTTATTGGGAAAAACATTATCTGATGACCAACTTGCATCTGATGAACTTTGTCAACTATTACACTAGATTCTTGGACGACATCTTCATCCTTTTTAAAGGAGGAGATGAGGAAGCAAAAACTTTTGTTGATACACTTAACACGACCACAGAGTTTCTTAAATTCACACATAAGTTTTCAAACATTGAAATTGATTACTTAGATGTGAAACTATTCAAGGATTTTGATAAAAAAGTTTTTTGTCAACGATTTTTAGAAAACCCACATACTGCAATTCCTTCCTGCACTATACTAGTTTCCATCCTGCAAAACAAAAGAGGTCCATTGTTAAGGGCCAACTTGTTAGAGCAGGAAGGATGTGTAGTTCTTTGGATGATTTCCGTCAGGAATGCCTCTTTTTAAATGGATTATTCTCTAACCGTGGATACCCATCAACCCTTTTAGAAGAATTAATAAAAGAGGTTGATCAAAAAAGAGTTGAAGGAATTTATAAGCCTTTATTAGACCAGTTTAATTCGGGTCAAAATAATTCTGGATTTGTCTTTGATCCTACAGAACCCTTGGTTATTGACAATGGATCAGAAAGGAATTTTTCTTTGAGCTTCATTACTAGTTATTGTTTGAACTCCCAGGCAATATGGTCCATTATTATAAAAAACTGGCATTTTATAGCTAGTACCCCTTTGTTATTGGACAAATTGGGACCCCGACCCTTCGTCATTTATAAAAGAGGTAGCAATCTAAAGGATTTGCTTCAAAGTAAGGGACCACTGAGTTCTTTTTACAGACAGAAAGGGACGTTTAAATGTGGTTCTTGCAACTGGTGTAAATTAATAAAAACAGGAAACACTTTTTCAATTAGAAATAAAAAATATCAGATACAATATAAGATTTCCTGTGAGACAAAATCAGTTATCTATGTAGCTTTATGTAACTGTTGTTCAGCCTTCTACATAGGTAAGACTGATCGTAAGCTAAGAGAACGAATTTACCAACATGTATACGCAATAAGAAATAATAAGATAGAAAATGCATTAGCAAAACATGTTGGTTCTAACCCAGCCCATAACTTTTGCTTTATGGGTATAGATCACGTAGCGTCTAGTATTAGAGGGGGCCCCTTTTCTTTAATTCTTGAAAACCATGAACTTGAATGGCAGTTAAAACTTGATGCATTCAGGTTTCCTGGCCTGAATGAAAACTGCAATATTTCATCAGTTCTTAAATTAAGGAGCTACCTGAGGTAATAAAATATCCATTTAGCATTAAGAAATACTGCATTTTTAAAAAAAATACCCTATATACAAAAAATATCTTATCAAGTTATTAATTTACTACCATTGATTCATTTTGATTAGGTATTAGTATGTTGAAATTTATATAAATACATTTGTTGATATATTTGTTTATATATTTATATGTTTTATAAAAACATTTTTTAAAACATATTTTCAAATTTAGGGTTTATTATGTACAATTTTATATTTGACATTTTTAAATCATACATACTTCTAGTTTATGTTTATACTTGATGTTATAATTATTGGTAATGGTTCAACTGTTTTGTAGTTATTTACCACTTCTCCTGTGCTTTTGCATTTTTAAAAAATCCAAATTAATTTATTAGGATATGATGTTGTTTGAGTCACTTCCTGTTTTTAAACTATGAATACTAGCATTTTCTAACTGTTCTGATTGTCTCTGATGAAGCTGTGATAGGTGTTACGGCGAAAACGCTTGTTTATTAACTTAAATAAAATTGCGTTTAGAAAAGAAGTTTTGTTGGGTCGGCTTACTGGATACAAGGTTGCCTGTGGTTTTGATATATGTTGTTTTCGTTTTTTGCACTAGTTTAAGTCTATTATCTAGACATTTTCCTGTCTACATCTGACCTGAATCTTCTCAGCACTGTTGAATTTCTTCAGTTTGAAAAACATAGATGCTTCTACAACATATTTTTTCTCTCGTCCTTGCACTAATTTCTATAACTTATTATTTTTTACCATCATTAAGGACAACTTATTTTTCGTGGCGCCTCTGTTTATGCATCTTACTAATACTGCAGTCTAGCTTCTTGTCCCTTTTCTCCATAGCGCCAGCAATCACATACAACCAACAACAGAAAACATCTACCTCATTTGAGAGTAAACTCTTCTTCAGTGACAGCTTTCACCTGTTTTCTTTACAATAACAAATATTTTTATGAAACAAAACTCCTGGACTATGCTGCCATATTGAAACAGTCTTAATTAAAATGTATCTGTTTTTTGGCAATTTATTTTGGTCGTGAACTTCATATTGGTTGATATCCTGGAGACAGTAGTCCAGTGCAAAAACAAGGTTTCCTTCAAGGTTTTTTTATATGATTTTTTCTGTCAGTGCTCTTAAGTTAACAGCTTCCCCTCATATAATTGTGTCTTCTCAATTATTACTTCATTGCTTAAATTCAAAAGCACCTTATTGGTCTGAATCCTTTTTATGCCTGATGTCATACTGTTCCTTATATATTACTGGTCACTGTGTAATTATCGTTTATGCTGGAGTTGCTGTATATAAATTGCTTTTCCCCTCTGGTGTCACAATCTGTAAATCATGTTTTGTTAATCACTACTTAGTTTATCTCACAAAGTTGCTGGTATTGCCATAAAACTTATTTTAATGTCGAATCAGTTTACATAAATTATTTTGTGATTCAAAGCACACTGCATAAGTCATTTTCTTGTGAAACTAATAATTAGTCTCAGAATCATTATATAACTATATTTCTGCTATTAAGTCCTCTGTGCAATAGTCTTTAAGCTACAGTCACCTGATATATGTTTATGTTATACCATCAATAAATAACCTGTTATTGAAAAAATCTACCTTCTCTTGGTTTAAAATAAATAGTTTAAATGCATAAAATATTCCATTTATATTGTTTCCTTCTGCATTCAGTGAATTATTTATTGTTACTGGAACAATCATTTTGCATTGCTTTACATAGTTTAATTGATATAAATTACTTAATTGCATTTAATCTTTAGTAATTAGTTTCTTGGGGAAAATACCGTTGCTGCTTTTATATAAATGATTTGGTACCCAGACAAGTCTATGCATAGATGTCTATTAATATGATATTTAAGTAGCCTTTTGCTGTCCAAAAAGTACTTTTTATGACATCATCAGTCCTTGTTAATACTTTTTGTCATGCATCTAATCACCTAGCATTATGTGAGCCTGAAGTTTCACTGCATCATTTTGTTATTCTGTCTTCTATGCTGATTTTGTTGCTTTAAGTCTTTAAACCACTAATGCACAAATACGATGGTCACATCAGTTTTTGTTTGCACTGTTTTATAGACTATAGTATTTAATAAATTGTTGCAGCAGAAAGAGCACCAGTTAAAAGCTATAAAATATTATGGCATTCATCTTTAATATTCCCATAATACTAATTGATATAAGATGTCATGTGACAGTGTCTGCTACCTTCCTACACAATATGGTGGCTTACAAAAAAGCTCCCATGGGCCCATGTGATTTTGAATGCTATGCGTATCTACAAACTAATCATTGGCTAATTTGTTTCACTACAGCATAGAGTTTTTCTCAGTTTTGAAGTTTTAGCACTGAGTTAATGAGGTAATGCAACCACTTTCTAACTTTAACAAAATAGTCTCTGGGTTTAGAAACTGCTGCAACACTTCAATTTTGTCTGTTCAGTTAGAACATCAAAAACATATTCATTTTAGCAAGCAGCTACTTGGTAGTGAGCTTTTGTAGTGAATACAACGGATTATTTTCTTTTACTGAAAAGTTCATCTGAAAGAAAAAACAACTGCTACCAGTGTAGAAAGTACTGTTTTGAACTGAAAGAAGTATATTTAATCTACTTCAAGTAAAGGGAAGTTTTGAGAAAAATACTGACAATGCCATGAATGCCATATCTCATCTTTATGTCAGTGAAATTTTAGACTTAGAAAAAAAATGCCACAATACTTTCGGAAACAGTAAACTATGGAGTTGCATGCCAATACTTTGTATTGCAACTGCTGTTTAAATTGTCACAGGTTCCATTTTGCAACTAATGCTTCCAACGCCATTAGTTTTCCAAGGTATGGGATACAACAGAGACCTTGTTTCTGATAAAGGAACCACAAAGGAAAAGAATAGTAGCAGAAAAAACAACCACAGAGGTTCCAAACATGGCAAATGCAATCTTTGCTTTGTTTTGTTGATTTTTTTATTCTAAAAAGTACAAACAGGTAAGCGCTTTCACGGATAACAAACTCGCTTCATCAGACCATGTTAAACACAATGTAACAGATGACTATTAAAATGTTACAGCAGCCAATCAAGTACAAGTCTAGACTTGTACTTGATTGGCTGCTGTAACATTTAAATAGTCCTTTTAGACTTGTACTTGATTGGCTGCCGTAACATTTAAATAGTCCTTTTAGACTTGTACTTGATTGGCTGCTGTAACATTTTAATAGTCATCTGTTACATTGTGTTTAACATGGTCTGATGAAGCAAAGTTTGTTATCTGTGAAAGCGCTTACCTGTTTGTACTTTTTAGAATAAAAGAATCAACAAAACAAAGCAAAGATCACATTTGCCATGTTTGGAACCTCTATGGTTGTTTTTGCTGCTAGTTTTCCAAGGTACTTTGACAATGGGTGCAAAAGTGCAGCCTTGCAGCATTTCTTTATTTCTTTTTGAAAACAGTAAAGATATTTAAGCTGCAATTTTTATACATTTAGAGGGTGAAAATGCATTACAGTTTTAATATTTTCAGCAATAATAAAATATACAAGTCTGAATTAGAAACTATTTTTAATACATTTCAATTGTATTGTGAGCTTAAAGCGAACTTGACTATGTTTGACAGTTTTTATCACTAGAAATAATGGTTTGCAAGAATCCATTGCTGCATATATCATTGAGTTAAACACTGACTCCCAGATTCAGTAATGTTTCCGTGCAGCAATAGCTATTCTTGCATGGAAACAACTGTGTATGTTCAACACGGCAGCACGCCATGCATATGTATGAAGGCATGCTGCCATGCCCTACTACGTACACAGGTATGTGTACAAGCACAGGGGTGTGTGTCTGAGAGCAAAGCTCTCACAATACACACACCCCTTGCACAGAAATATTCATCAACGAAGAGTGCATATCCGCAGACACTACTGTTAGTGTCCGTGGACAGAAAAAACCCAATATGTAAGTAAAGTAAGCACATAGCACACATTCCCCATACCCAACAGCAATATTTAAAGTCCATCCTTATTTGTTCCCCATCATTAACGGCCTACCCAGATTGTGTGCAAGTGTAAGCTAATGCAAAGCCCCTGTCATGTCACAACATGCACACAGCCCGCCACAGATAAAGGAGCAGAAATCAATGTCCATACCGCTAATAAAATAATTAAAGCATATATTTTAACCCCCCTCTGCAATAAAGTTTAAAGTGTAGCAAAAAAAAAAAATAAACAGCCTTTGAACTCAGGAACCATAGTCAAAGCACTTAAGCACTACGCCATTTGAGATGTAGAATAGTATAATATTTTACCTACATATCATGCAGTCTGGTCATTTAAATTTATGGAAAAAGTTTGTCAGTCTCAAGTCCAGGACCCTGTACACCATGGTCAAAGCACCTAACCACTAAGCCATGTGAGACATAGAAGAGCATGATGTTTTACTGTCATATCATGCAGTCTGGTCATTTAAATTAATGGAAAAAAAATGTCAGTCACAAGTCCAGAACCCCATACACCATAATCAAAGCACCTAGCCACTAAGCCATGTGAAACGTAGAACAGCATGATGTTTACCTTCCATATCATGCAGTCTAACATTAATGGAAATAAAGCTGTCACTCCCAAGTCTTTAACCCAGGACCCTGTACACTCCAGTCAGAGCCCCATACCAGTACACCATCTGAGCTGTGCAAGTCACTGTTGCTCTTCTAAAGTTATCATGCAATACAGGTATACCACCACCATGTGAAAGCTCTGTAGAATCAATCAATCATGTGTTGCATATATATATATATATATATATATATATATATATATATATATATATATAGAAGCATACATATCTAAAATACAGTTACACTTATAAATATATGACTAAAGGCATACATATATGTATATATATATATATATATATATATATATAAAATATATGTGTACTCACAAAACATGCAGTGCATAATCCAGAAACATAACTGTCAACGTCTAACTGAAAGAAACATGTACAAAATGTCTGTACAAAGGGAGATAAATGGGGCACATATAGGGACATATGTAGAAAATAGCTGTCAGAACTAAACAGTTTTACAGCAAAAGGGTGCATGTCATCAGAACTGTCTGAAGGATATGTGGCTGGGAAAGGACATGTTATGTCATTATTCACTGACATCAATCCTGGGATCATAACAGCGATTTCACAGACAAATACAGATAAACTGTGGAACTGAACCAATGTGTGGGCCATACAAGTGGACATGCAGCAAACAGCCTGGCAGTGGAGAGGTATGTTCAAAGCCCTTTAATGCAATGAATCTGGAACAAGCCAGACAAAGTGGGTGGGCAAAGGCATGACAATACACAGATATCCAAATAATGTGAGTAGATAAGGTGAGGAAGTTGTTGTACAAATACAGTTACTGCTAACATATTTGGAGACAAATATCACAAGTCTGGGATTCATGTTCTCTGTATAATGTAGTGACCCAATCCTCACATCATCCCACTGATGTGTCAGGAATACACTGTAGTGGTGGCGACCCCACATAAGGTATTGGCCAGAAAGGGTACCATTCCCCACTCAGGAATCATAGAAACTTGCACTAAGCTAGGCCCCAACACTTATATCACTAGTTGGGTTGCAAACTGGCCCACAGAAAGAACCCACAATGTGAAAGTAGCTCACTCCAAGTCAGACCAGTGACAAGTCATGAGTGGAGTCCCACAGGGTTCGGTCCTGGGTCTTCTCCTGTTTCGTATCTACTACTCTGAAGTCCAGGCCAACATGAAGGGACTATGGCTGACAAAGTTTGCAGATGATTGCAAGTTTGGGGCTATAATTAACTTCCCAAGTGATGTTGATATCCTATAGAAATGCCTCAATAAGACCAACGACTGGTGTCAGAACCATGGCCTTAAGCTCAATGCCAAATAATGTGTCGTCACCCCCCATGGTAAAAACCCAGTTCACTTAAATTACACATTGATGGTAGTCCACTGAACACAGAAGGCGTTATAACAGATCTGGGAACACAGGTTAACAGCAACCTCTCTTTTGACCACCACATTGTCACTGTAGTCAGAAAGTCCTTCTATGTGGC
>NC_056740.1:446396371-446408871 GCF_019279795.1 Protopterus annectens
ATAGGTAACTCCAAAGCTGTTTACCCCATCCAGTTCAGGTTTGTGAAAGGTACATCACGTCTCCTAAACCTGATTGATTTCTTTGAAGCAGTCACTAGAGCGGTCCACACAGCCTACCTAGACCTTGCCAAGGCCTTCAAAAGCATCCCCCACTCTGGATTTACAGATAAACTCACTAAACTAGACATGCATACCAATGTCACGAGATGGGTTGCCACCTGTCTTACAGACAGAATCCACATTGTGAAAGTAGCAGACTCCAAATCCAACTCCACACCAGTGACAAATAGAGTACAACATGGTTCAGTCCTAGGCCCTCTCCTGTTTTGCATCTACTTCTCTGAAGTTCAGGCTAACACGGAGGGTCTATGGCTAACAACGTTTGCAGATGACTGCAAACTGGGAGCCATTATTGAATCCTGTAAAGATATGGACATACTACGAAATGGCGTTACTGACACAGATGCCTGGTGTCAAAGCCATGGCCTCAAACCTAACAACAAGAAATGCATTGCCATCCCCTTTGGGTAAAACTTTGTGCCCATGAACTACCACATAGCTGCTAGTACACTTAACACTGAAAGTGTGATAAGAGACCTAGGGACACAATTGGATAGTAATCTCCCCTTTGATAACCAGATTGCCACAGTACTCACAAAATCCTTTTATGTGGCACATCACATCACAACAGGTGTCTCATCCAGAAGAAAGGAGAGCAATGTTCCCTCTACTCATCCCACATTAGACCTATTATACAGTACAACGGCCTGTTTGGTATATACCTCACAAGACATCTACAACAACTGGAAAGTCCACAGAAGTACCTCACAAAGAGGATCACTGGCCTCAAACAGATGCCCTACGGAAACTGTCTCAAAATACACCAGCTTTAACACATTGCATATCACCTACTCAGAGCAAGTCTCTTCCTAACATACATAGCCATGTCAAACCCAGAGCTGTTGGATATGCTACATGTAAAGAAATCCCAGTCCCTCCAAAACATGTGCTCCAGTGAGCTAAAGCTTGTCACTACAATAGACAGAACATGCTGGAGGGATAGATGACTGTCCATAACATGTCCCATACCCTGGAACAAACTACCCATGTATGTGACACAGAGTTCCTCATTATCCCTCTTTAAGATAAATAGTGACATTTGGATGGTAAATAGGAAACCCACCCATATGATTCACCTCTGTGTGTCTGCTCGAGAGGGGCAACGGACATTATTTGTCTTATGTGGCAGGGAATCCTGTTGGCTGTGCTCATATAGGCCATAGGGCCAATAGCCTAGTATCTACCTATGAACTTATGCACACACACACACACACACACACACACACACACACACACACACACACACACACACACACACACATATATATATATATATATATATATATATATATATATATATGTGTGTGTGTGTGTGTATGAAGTCATATAACATGCAGTGCAGACATACCGTAGAATCGTACATATCAACCTCTTAGTGCAAGACTAATGAGCACAGGCTGTACAAAGGGTGGGTAGTGGGCCACATATATGGACATAATCAGAATATTGCTGTCATAACTGAATAGTTGTACAGCAACAGGGACTGTATCAGCAGAACTGTCCGAATGATATGGGAATGGGAATTGACAATTGTCAGTCTTCACTGACATAAATCCTTGCATCATAACAGTGTTACCCAGAGAAATGCAAAGAAACCATGGAACAGTAACAAAGTAAGGGCCAAACATCTGGACAGTCTTCAAACAGCCTGGCAGTGTATAGTGGCATAGTTGAGTGCTGTCCAATGGTATCTTTAAAGGTGAGTGACATCAGCAGCAGGGATAACGGAGGGGAAAGGGAAGTGTAGTAAGTACAAAGGCCTCAAAATCATGTCTCTACAGCTACAGACACGCTGACACAGCTAAACATTTTACATTTGCCAGGACCAAGATTAGAACTCCTACTTAACTGCACTACAGCATTATGCATTTATCAGATGTGCCACAAAGCTTATGTATTTGAGGCCTGTCCAAAGCTATCTTTAACAGTGAGTGACATCAGCAGCAGTGATAAAGGAAGGGAAAAGGAAGTGTAATAAATGCCAATGGGTCAAAATCACATCTCTACAACTACAGCCACTCTCACACAAACACACTTTTACAATTGCCAGGACCAAGATTGGAACTCCTACCTAACTAGTTAACTACACTATAGTATCACACATTTATCAGACATGCCACAAAGCTTACATATTTGAGAATTCTCCAAAGTTATCTTTAAAGGTGAGTGACAGCAGCAGTGATAAAGGAGGGCAATGTGAAATGGAGTGAGTGGAAATGGCCTCAAAATCATTCACCTACAAACACGCACACAAACAGACACACCTTTACATTTGACAGGACTTTGATTAGGATTGCTACATAAATAGTTATTGGTACTCTAGTGTTACACAGTTATCAAAAGCACAACAGAGCCTATAGGGCTGAGAGCTAACAAAAGGAATTTGTACAGTGATAGATTGCGGCACATGTTCTAATATTGGATAATCGAATGTGTACTGGGTGGGGATGGAGTAAAACAGTAATTCCTACTCACACACACACACACACACACACACACACACACACACACACACACACACACACACACACACACACACACAGTTGCCTGGACCGAGATTCAAAACCCTACCTTTAGTGAGTTATGGATTCACCACATGCGCTATTAAGCTTACAGAGTTAAGGCTTGTCCGAAGGTACATCTAAGGTGACATACATCAGCAGATAGTGTAGAGTGGAACTATGGGATGTGTACTGGGTGGGAAAGGCTTCATAATGGTGCTGGCTCTCTTCCCCATGTCTATGTGTGTGTGTTTGAATTATTGTAGTATGTTGGCCTTAGATATGTGTGTGTATCACATGTAACAGATGGGGACCTACCACATATCTGCCACCTACAGCTGACTGTGGGTTTGTGGGTTTTCCAGTCCAATGTGGGTGTGTGTGCATGTGTGTGTGTGTGTGTGTGTGTGTGTGTGTGTGTGTGTGTGTGTGTGTGTGTGTGAAGACCAAACAGTTTACATTTTGGTGTGTGTGCACAGACATCTGCTGATAACAGATACCTATGATCTACTGTGGTGTCACACATGGACTTTTTTTCCAAGTGTAGGAGCATGCCCAGTATGACCTTCTATATTGCTTGTGGGAATCCATACCAGGGAGAGTTGTACTCCAGTCCATGGTTTTGTGTGCTACATCTACACCTAGCAAGCTATTTGTTCAGGAAATGTGTAGATTGGTTGCCAATATGGAGACACAATTGGTCCAAACATGGGGGATACTGTGTGTAACTACGTTTCCTTTTAATGTCTGTGTTGCTTGTGTAACAAGTTCTGTTTTAGCATAGACTTCTGGACATATGTACTGTTTTATAGTGTAATGTATTGTGTCATCAACTACTGACAGATATCATTGTTCGCTCACAGTTATTTACTAGGGAAATACAAGAGCAATGCAGCAGCCACCAATATTGTGAGGCAGACCCTAGACATTGTGGCACATTCCTGCCATTGTGGAGTGGCTACAGACAATTGAGTGATGGGTCTGTGTAAATGGACCAGCTCCTTGGTGCCATGTTGGCTGGGGATCCCCTTCTTGTGCATTTCTCAGCTTAACTGAATGGCCATATCCTACTGTGGGCATACCTCTCAGCTGTACAGATTTGGCCAGGTTATCCAAAGGCAGGACTCATATATCTGGTGGATTTCCCTTCATATTGTGGTTTACAAGCAGGTTTGTGTTATGAATTCATGGGTTTGCAGTCAGGGGGAAGTATGAGCAGACATTTGAGTTTCAGACTTCACACACTCCATGATATCCATGCATTTATGCCCCCCTCTGTAATTCTATCCTTTTCCCAACAGTATGGTAGCAATATCTCAGATGTATTTCTATAGTTTGACCTTTATCACAGCAGTATTTATGTCTTAGTCCACAATTCTTGCACTAGGACATGGAGAGGCATGCTACTGGCATTTGTCAGCATGGCCTTGCAGTTGTTTTATGCTTAATGTGTTATGTTTTTAGTTAGGACTCTATGACATTCTGTATGATGGCACTATGGGTGAAGCATATGATGGCACTATGGGTGAGCCATTGGTATTTGCCAGAGGTCTGTAGGCCACATGAGAGTGATGCAGGCCACTGCATTTTGTCACTCATATGTTACCAGGCTGCAAGCCAGTGGATTTGCCTGGGGTGACATGGGCAAGTGGGTGAAGTGTGCCTGGCAATCCTTCTAGTTCATAGTGATGCTCAGCTGGTGAACCTGGGAATACTGAGGCAATGTTACAATTGCCTCATGTACACAGACAACCCTCTCCTCCTCCCACAAAACACAAATGCATGCGAGAGATGCAACTATACGGCCAAACTGGAGGCTGAGCTCTCTCAACACAGGACTGGCAAGACCAGTCAGGAGGAGAAGGTTACCACACACACTATAGACCCAGTCTCACATAGCACCATTACAACCTCAAATCATACACATAAACACACAAAGACATACTCGGAGGCTCTGATCAAAAATCTACCAAAACAGCAGAGGCCACCAAAGCAGACACCCAAACAACCACCACCTCAGAACACAACACCTGCAACACATAGACCTCACAGTCAGAGTGTCAAACAGTCACAGCCCTTAAGGCCAAACACAATGCCAGACACACTAGTCATTGGTGACTCCATAGTCAGACACACTGACGTTCCGCTCAGCAGACTGAGTAAGGAGAAGGTCACAGTAAGCTGCCTGTCGGGCGCTAGAATCCGCCACATAACGCAAGCACTCAGGTCTCTCAACAGCAAGTACAAATATGACTCAGTCATTGTCCACGCTGGTGTAAACGACCTGAGACATACCTCCTTGGACTACATGAAAAGAGACATTGAGGAGCTCTCTGATTATGTAGCCCAGGCAGGTATGACCCTGACCTTGAGCAGTATCCTACCTTCACCAAGAGTGATACCACAATACAGAGATAAGATGATCAGCTTTAACAATTGGCTTAAACACTGGTGTCATTCAAAGGGGATCCAGTATCTGTCTGCCTGGGATGACATGCTGGACAAGCCACGCTGCTTCAAGGGACGGCTTGCACCTGTCACCCTGGGATTCCGGATATTGGCAAAGGCTCTTGCCACCCCATAGTGCCTTTTTAGGCAAGGCTCAAATTCTAAACCTACCACCCTAGAACACAAAAAGGAAAAAACTAAGGGTAATGCTGCTCAATGCCAGAAGTCTAAATCTCAAAATGCACGCACTCGAGGCCCTTCTCAGTATGGAGAACATCGATGTCTGTGCTGTGACAGAAACCTGGTTCAAGGCTCCTGAGAGCACCCCAGCGCTATCAGGTTTTACCTCATATCATGCGTTCCGCCCCAAAATCCGGACAATACCAAGAAAGGAGGGGGTATCCATATTCATCAAGGACACCCACACCTCAAGACTGGTGGCAACGCACGATGCATCGGAGACCATCCAGGTGCAATTAACCATAGGCAAGACTGCTCTGCAAATTGTAGCATGTTACAGGCCACCCTCACAAACTCAGGAACCTCACATGGCCTTCCTGAAAACACTAGAGGGGATAAATGTATCACCAAACACCATCATACTAGGTGACTTCAATTACCCTAATATAGACTGGGAACACTACTCAAGCCCAAACACCCTAGCCCAAAAGTTCCTGGAATTCATAAACTCAAATGCCATGGAACAACTAGTCACCATCCCCACAAGAGGAGATAACATACTTGATCTCATCATCACGAACATGGGAGCACAATGTTCAACACAAGAAGTATACCCCTCACTGGTGAGATCAGATCACAAGCTAATCTCGCTGGAGGTCCTCATCCCACCCCCACCTGAAATAAAAAAGACCACAGTAAAGAACTTCTCAAAAGCCGACTTCACACTTCTAAAGACTAGTGTGGTCTCCTTTAAGGCCCCCGAGCCAGCGGAAAACAGTACTCAAGCCGCTGAATCACTTACAAACACCTTCTACCAGCACCTGCAGGACTGCATGGATAAGGCAATCCCAAACAAAACAAAGACTCTTAGTACCAAAGGCAAGCGTCCAGTCTGGTGGACCCCAGCCATAAACAAACTCTACAATAAAAGGAGGAAGCGACTACAAGATAGAGCAAAATCCTTAAAAGGTAAGACACCCTTGATCACTATAAGTAAAAAACTAAGAGCTCTCATAAAATCATCCAAAGCAAATTTCGAGAGAAAAATAGCTAAAGACTCAAAAGACAATCATAAGGCCTTCTTTAGCTATGTTAGAAACCTAGGAGGAAACTCCCAGATATGCTCAGAACTAGTTCAAAATGATGTGAAGATTACTGATCCTACAGACATTGCCAACATACTGGCTGACAGGTTCAGTGCAAACTTCTCCCCTCCCCCAAAAGGAGAGATATCTATACCAAACGATTGCAGCCCCCAAACATCTCCAGCGCCCAAGTGAGAACTGCTCTCTCCAAAGCAAAAACACAGCATCCATGGGACCTGATGGTGTCCCCGGCTGTGTGCTCCATGAACTCAATGAGGAATTAAACCCACAGCTAGGACAGCTGTTTAATCAAAGTCTTACCTCTGGATACGCACTCCAGGGAGTGGCGCACTGCAACTGTGGTCCCACTTCACAAAGGCGGTGCCTCTACCGACCCTGGAAATTACCGGCCCATTAGCTTGACAAGCCTTATCTGCAAAGCCATGGAGAGGATCATAATGGACCTCATAAATAAAGACATAGGGAATTTGCAGACTTTGGATCCAACCCAGTTTGGCTTTGTCAAAGGCAGATCATGCCTTTTAAACTTGGTTGACTTCTTCGAAACAGTCACCAAAGCCATTGACGAGAGAAAGGCAGTCCATACAGCCGACCTCGATCTGGCTAAGGCCTTCGATACAATACCCCACTCGGGTATCATTGAAAAACTCATCAGCTTAAATGTTAACCCATACATCACAAGATGGGTTGCAAACTGGCTGAGTGACAGAACCCACAGGGTCAGAGTTGCTGGCGCCATGTCAGACTCAAAGCCTGTCACAAGTGGTGTCCCACAGGGCTCAGTCCTGGGCCCACTCTTGTTTGGCATCTACTTTTCCGAAAGTACAAGCAAACACAGGAGGGTTATGGCTGACAAAGTTTGCAGATGACTGCAAACTGGGCGCCATAGTAGAAAACACATCTGACACAGATATCCTTCAGAAGGGTCTCACAGAAACGGATAACTGGTGCCAGAGCCACGGCCTGAAGTTAAATGCCAAAAAATGCATAGTCATACCCTTTGGGAAAAACAAGGTTACCCCAAGCTACCAAATAGGTGGCAATCCACTGAGCACAGAAGAAGTTATCAGGGACCTGGGGACCCAGGTTGATAGTTGTCTGTCATTCGACACCCATGTAGCTAAAGTGGTTAGGAAGACCTTCTACATTGCCCACCTTATCATGAAGGGATTCTCATCTAGATCAAGGGAGGTCATAGTCTCCCTTTACTCATCACTCATCAGACCAATGATTGAGTACAATGCCCCATTCAGGATGTATCTGACCCGACACTTGCAGCAGCTGGAGAGGCCACAAAAGTTCCTCACCAAAAGGATAAAGGGTCTCAAAAATCTGTCCTATGCTGCCCGACTGAAAGAACTCCAGCTCTATTCAGTCGCTTATTGCTCAGAGGTGACCTTTGCCTAACATACAAGGCCATGTCAAACCCAGATTTGATGAATATGCTTCACCTCAAAAATCTAGATCCATCAGAGCCACAAGGGCGGAGACTTAAACCTCGACACGGCTATTAATAGGACGTGCTGGAGGGATAGATTCATCACCCAAAGACTCCCTATGCTGTGGAACAAAATCCCGGTACATGTGAGGCAGAGCACCTCGCTGGCCTTGTTCAAGAGAAATCTTGACCAATGGATGGGAGATCGCAGATATACCCCAGGGATTACCTCAGTGTCACTGCTCGACAGAGGCACAGCAAAATAATGGGTATAGTTCCCCATACTAAAGGGGTGGCGTAAGCCACAAAATGATGGGCTAGGCTTGTAAATGCCCTCGGGCAGATAGCCTAGTATGAACCTATGAACCTATGAACCTATGAATCAGTCTGGATGTGTGCAGGGTGCTGCCTATGGCTAGGGAACACACTTGCATGGGGCGCCATGTCAGCATGCTGCATCCTGTGTGTATTGCATGAAAGATGTGCTGATTCTGACATCATTCCCAACAGCAAGGATATGACTGATGAAATACCTACGGCTGTTGTGGGGGTGGTGGGCTGAGTGCATGTGTGATATGGAAGCTTATGGCACCTGACTCACAGATATGACTGGGGAATTATCCTTCTCCTGCCTTGTTTGTGGACATCAGCAGTGTGTCATAACTTTATAACTGTGGTTTATGTGGGCTGCCAGTGATTGGGCAGACAACCAGTATTCCATATTAGACAAACACCTAATGTGATGCTAACATCTATATTTAATTCCAAAGGTGTGTGCAGTTCATAGTTACATTCTGGGCACTGCGTAGAGTTCTTCCACTTGTGTACTGTTTCTGTGTATAGACTCCTGTTCATAGCCTGTCCAGCTTTCTGACAGTAACACATATTGACATCTGGACAGTGAGTGTGTACAACTAGTAACATAGGTGTAGCTGAGAAGCAGATTGATTGGCACTGCAGTTGTTGGAACAAGACCCTGTCAAATACAATACTGTACCTAGGCCACTGAGACACAACATCCAGGCCTACATGCTGTCCACTTCCAGACAATATTAAACACTCACAAAAGATTGGCACACTGTCCCCTGCATATAGTGGACATACACCAATTATCATGTTGATTGGGACAGCTCAGGCAATCTGTGCTCCACTGATATTACTCTACAAACTTACATGTTACTGCCATTTATACATGGGGTTGGGGGAGCACACCTGACAACTTTCCACATTTGCACTGACGGCACTGGTATTTCAGTTATAATTCTGTTTGCTTCCATTTAATATTGTATTGTGCCCTATCTTGCTGATTGGAGGCATATCAATGGAGTACTCAAGTTAGATTATAATGGCATGCATTTCAGTTTCAGACTTCTTACTCTTCAGAACTATACTGCGACTGCCAGACCTGTTGAAGTATGTCTGTGCAGGTCTGTAGGGGGGCTGTTCCCCATTGCCAGCATTTGTGGAGCTTTGCCCGACATTTATTTCTGGTCATCTACACCTTTCCTGCTGGGTGAGGCTGGGAGTGGGTATGGAAACGCTCAATGACATCCATGGGCGTGACTTGTGGACATCCACAGTTAGTCGAGGCACCACATATACTGCAGTGAGAGTTGTCACCCTGAGTACTACTGCCGAGTATGGGGATACCAGTACTGGTTATGGATTTCATGCTGTCCCATATAGCTGTCAGCTATCTGCTGCTATCCCATTTGGCCGACCAATTCCCTTGCATGCTTGCATCCATAGCATAGATATAACTATCAGAATATAGTACTCCATTCAGTAATTGATAGTAAGGGACACATACCTTGTGCCTGGGTTGGTACTGAGAATAGTGCTGGAGGGCTGACTATGTGGGACGCATGCAGTACACTCCCTATACATGGTAAAGTACAAGTAGTGTCATGTTTGGCATCCCTTCTACTGTATGTGCAAGTCGGAGAGAGGTATCAGTCCCTGGGTCCCTACAGTATCAGTGTGTGTGCTATGCGTTGTCTCTTAGCCAAGGCATAGGCATACTGGGCATGCCTCTGTCTGCCTCTAGGGGCAGGCTCAGGAAGTTCCTCCTCTACGTCCATCTGTGCCTGTGGTGACCTTGGCAATGGTGGTGGGCTGTGTGTCCCCTCCCCATGTTGTTCCTGCTGCGGCTGTTTCCACAGGATCATACTGTGTAGCATGGCACATACTGTGAACATTTGTCCACATGTAACTGGAGAGTACTGCAAGGCTCCACTGGATATGTCAAGGCAGCGGTACCGTGACTTGAGCATCCCAAACACACACTCTATAATAATCCTGGTTTGCGCATGTGCCTCATTATGGCATTCTTGCACGGAGGTGTGTGTGTGTGTGTGTGTGTGTGTGTGTGTGTGTGTGTGTGTGTGTGTGTGTGTGTGTGTGTGTGTGTGTGTGTGTGTGCATTTCTGATGGGTGTCATTAGCCACAGCTCCAGTGCATAGCCAGCTTCCCCCACTAAATTGCCAATAGGGATGTCCCCCCTGGCAAACCCCTGATACAGCTGTGAGGAATTTAAGATGTGTGAGTCATGATAGCTTCCAGTGCTGCCAGCACACACTTGCATGATAATGCCCTGGACATTGCCACAACCTGGCAGTTGATGGGAGGCAAGCATTTGCATTTGATGTAGACCCTACCTCGCTCACCAGGTGGTGCTTTGATGTGGATGTGCGTGTAGTCTATGGCACTCAGTATCTGCGGGTATTCAGCTACATGGTGGAAGAGACACATATTGCTGGTGAATTCCTCACAAGTGTTAGGGAAGTGGGTGTGTTCACAGACATGTGGTAGCATGGCATCCAGCAACTGATGGAGTATTATGGATGCAGATGCCTGTGACACCCCCATGATATCCCCAGTAGGTGTTTGGACAGTACCTGTAGCTAGTATTCTTAAGGCTACACATACCTTAGTATCCACTGGGATGGGTTTCCCTCTGTTTGTTCTGGATGTGAGGCGATGCTGGCGCAGCTCCACAATTTGCTGCCATATGTCCCTGTCTACCCTGTAATGCTGTACAATCTCTAGGTCATGTAGCCCCTGATAAGTCACCCTGGGTCTGAACACTCTCCACCTCCTCCTGGGTCTGCGGCAGTTGGCAGCATTATCCTCCTCACCACCATCAGCCTCCAGCACATGGTGATGTATCTGAGCAATGGCAGCCCCTAGCATCTTCTCAGTTTAAATTCCCAGGTTTACTCTGAAGGTGCAGAGTTTGTGGGGAAACAAAGACTGAGGGGTGTTTCCATACTTTACAGTGGTGTGATGCTACTGCTGCCTGTCGGATTGACTGTTTCTGATTCTTTGCAGATGCCAGCTTACTTGCTCATGGCTTGGATTTAGCCGCTGTGAGTGTTAGACACATCGCTGGTGATTTGTGGATGGGTGCCTTTATTCTGCTGCTGCTCTTTTTGTAATTAATTTTTACTTGCATCTCTTCATATTTACAGCTCTGCAGCTACCTGCCAGCTGTATTATATTTGCATGGCCTATTCTGAGTTGTACAACTTCCATAGTACTGATTTCTACAACAGTTCATCCTTATTTTGTGCCGTTGCCCTTTGATTCTACTTTAATGTCCTCCCCTCTTCAGCTCTGCAACCATCTGTCAGCTGTATTATTCGAGTGCTTTTATTGGCCAATTGTGGGTTGCAGACTCCCATATTGTTGGTTTGTACTGCATTTCCCTTGTTCTGATACTTCCTTTGCATTTTCCTTCTACCCTTCCTCTTCCAGTCTGTTGGTAGTGTAAACAGCAAGATTTGTCCCTCCCCTGCACGTGCACACTCTGTTCAGTTTATGGATTATCAGTACACATCGTCAGACACACCCACTCTCCTAGCTGTGCTTAGCTAAGCAGACACCTGGCAACAGGGCTCCATTGTGCTCTCAGCAAGCATGACACTCCCCCTTTTTTTGTTCCTTGCTCCGTCTGTCTACACAATGGTGTTAGAGCACCTACACAGATAGGTGCAGTCTGACACATAGAAATTTCCCCCTCCAACCTGTGATTCAGTATAACTCCCCTAATTTGCAGAGGACTGACTGCTAATTCCTAGTAACTACACTTACACTGAGCCTTTCCCCTTAGCAACCACTATTCCCTAGTATTGCTTATGTATGCATGCCATTGACTATAATGGCAAAATCATTAGATGTGTGTAAAGGCTTATTTCACCTTTTTTTGGTATTTTCGACCCAATCCCACTGGCGGTCCACTGTCCTACGCTTACATGGCCAGAATTGGCCAAAAAAAGGTATAATTTTATAATATTTAATCTATTTTTCATGCCAATGACCATATATTTGGCCATTGGCATGCTTAACCTTTATAATAGATGCTTTTGTACAAGCTGTCATGCCTCCATTTTGTAGTCTGCAGAAATGTATTCAGCTACTAGCTGAATACATTTCTGCAGTCTATACTATTCCTGCACAGGAATGCCTGCTTCCTGGATTACTAATTCACCTCATTTACATGGTTTTCACCAGCAAATGGGGTAATTAGCATACAGGAGCTGTGTCCATACAGGAATAGAGTAGGAGCGCTCATGCACGTGCCGGGAGCTTGATCCTGGATCGCTCGGTGGACATATTGCGTGCAGCAGCTCTTGCACTATTCCTGCATGCCATGCAGAGCTTACTGAATCCCGAGGATAAACTTTTTCCTTCAAAGATACTATCCCT